>NC_053167.1:24206894-24214394 GCF_016835505.1 Polypterus senegalus | reverse complement strand
GATGCTGTGAAAAACATGTAACATAACACAATCTGAGTGTAATAAAAACACACACACAGAAACAGCAGATGCAATATGTGGTATCTTAAAGAAACATGATGTAATTTACCCTTTCCATTTTAATTGCAGTACAAGATACACATTTGAAATGTGTCATGTTAAAAATGTAGGATCCAGTCTAAGGGAAGACAGTGTAAGCACACTTTCTGGTTATTAATCTTCAAAAACTGCAGATACAACAAAAAAATTCCAAAAGATCCTTCAGCACCCACTCTTACAAATCTAGACGAACAAAACAAGTCTTTGTTATGTGTATCATAATATTCAAACAACAATGAAAGCTTTCACTAAAAAACAGCAAAAGCATCATAACAATAATATGGACAATAAATAAGTGTTTTTGATTTGGGCTTTAACATCTTCTTGATCAAAGAGTTTCCATAAATAAGGATAATGGTAACTAAGTTACAATTTGTTTGTGTTATTATTTTCTATTTGAAAATACTTTAATTGTACCTAATTTTATCCCTATCTTTTAAATCAATTTATTATAGGGAAGGTTTAAACTTCTTTTGCCATGTTGTAAGAAGGGGTAAACTGAGGATTGCAAATCGGAGATTTAAGAAAAAGAGGCAAAGAAAGTTCTCAAATGACAGGGTATGTTTAAGGTGATCTACTTTTAGAAATAACTTAAGAGAAAAATTTTCTTAGAGTTTAGAGAAAAATTTTATTTTGTTTGCACATAAATGGAAGTTTGATGTTTGGGTCGCTGCTGAGTCAAGTTCATATTCTGATTCTACCACGTTCAGAACATCAAGAAAAGCTGATTTACTTTGGTGTCTGTATGGGTGTGTAAATATGTGTGAGTGAGTGAGCGAGCGAGCGTGCGTGCGTGTGAGTGAGTGAGTGAATGAGTCAGTCAGTACCTGCAAAAAACTGAAGTTGATTTTCACATCATAGAATTGCAATTTTCATTAGAAAATTATGCTTTTTTATGTTTTGTGTAGAGTTCCTGGACAACAATAGCCTAGCAAAGACACAAAAATATGGAACAGTTTCAGAGATATCTGCAATGGTTATCTGTCTATGAGCACTTAGACCCATGTACAATGATGACTGCTGCAGAAACTGCTTAATCTAACCAGTAGTTTTGCAATCTACTCAATTTAGTGATGGGACCAGGGGTATTGATGCTCTATGTTTTTGCACAAGTAGTTTCTGTGATCGTTTTTGTGAAGGAGATTAAAGACTGCAAAGTGGTGGCAGAGGAAAGTGTAGTTAGGCAGCATAGGATTTTGGTCTGTAGGATGAAGTTGGAGATCAAGAAGAGAAGGAGAGTGAGGGTAGAGCCAAGGATCAAATGGTGAAAGCTGAAAAAGGAAGACTGCAAGGTTGAGTTTAGGGAGGAGGTAAGACAGGCACTGGGTGGCAGTGAAGACTTACCAGAAGGCTGGGCAACAACAGCAGAAGTAGTAAGGGTGACAGCAAGAATTGTTCTTGGTGTGACATCTGGAAAGAGGATGGAGGAAAAGGAAACCTGGTGGTGGAATGGGGAAATACAGGAGAGAATACAGAGGAAGAGGATGGCGAAGAAGATGTGGGATAGTAAGAGAGATGCAGAAAGTAGACAAGAATACAAGGAGATAAGGTGCAAGGTGAAGCGGTGGCGAAGGCTAAAGAAAAGGCTTTTGATGAGTTGTAAGAGAGGCAGGACACTAAAGAGGGAGAGGAGGACTTTTACCGATTGGCTAGACAGAGGGACTGAGCTGGGAAAGATGTACAGCAGGTTAGGGAGATAAAGAATAAAGATGGAAACATACAAGTGAGGAGGGTGTGTTGAGCAGATGGAAAGAGTACTTTAGGAGGCTGATGAATGAAGAGAATTAGAGAGAGAGAGAGAGAGAGAAGGTTGGGTGATGTGTTGATGGTGAATCAGGAAGTGCAACGGATTAGCAAGGACAGCCATGAAGAAGATGAAAAATGGAAAGGCCGTTGGTACAGATGACATATCTGTGGAAGCATGGACGTGTTTAGGAGAGATGGCAGTGATGTTTTTTAACCAGATTGTTTAATAGAATCTTGGAAAATGAGAGGATGCCTGAGGAGTGGAGAAGAAGTGTACTGGAACCGATTTTTAAGAATAAGGGGGATGTACAGAGCTGTAGTAACATCAGTGGGATAAAATTGATAAGACACAGCATTAAGTTTTGGGAAAGAAGGTGGGTTAAGAAGGGAGGTGATGATTAGTAAACAGCAGCATGATTTCATGCCAAGAAAGAACACCACAGATGTGATGTTTGCTCTGAGGGTGTTGATGGAGAAGTACAGAGAAGGCCAGAGGAGGTTGCATTGCGTCTTTGTGGACCTGGAAAAACCATATGACAAGGTGCCTCGAGAAGAGTTGTGGCATTGTATTAGGAAGTCGGGAGTGGCAGAGAAGTATGTAAAAATTGTACAGGATTTGCATGAGGGAAGTGTGACAGTGGTGAGATCTGCAACAGGTGTGACAGATGCATTCAATGTGGAGGTGGGATTATATCAGGGATCGCCTCTGAACCCTTTCTTATTTGCAATGGTGATGGACAGGTTAACAGATGAGATTAGACAGGAGTCCCCTTGGACTATGATGTTTGCTGATGACATAGTGATCAGTAGCGAGAGTAGGGTGCAGGTCTAGGAGAAACAGGAAAGGTGGAGATATGCTCTAGAGAGGAGAGGAATGAAGGTTAGTAGGAACAAGACAGAATACATGTGTGTAAATGAGAGGGAGGTCAGAGGAGTGGTGAGGGTGCAGGGAGTAGAGGTGGCAAAGGTGGAGGAGTTTAAAAACTTGGGATCAACAGTACAGAGTAACTGAGATTACTGAAGAGAAGTAAAAATGAGAGTGCAGGCAGGGTGGAATGGGTGGAGAAGAGTGTCACAAGTAATTTGTGACAGACAGGTATCAGCAAGAGTGAAAGGGAAGGTCTAAAGGACAGTAGTGAGACCAACTACGCTATATGGACTGGAGATGGTGGCACTGAAGAGAAAGCAGGAAACAGAGCTCGAGGTGGCAGAGTTAAAGTTGGTAAGATTTGCATTGGCTAGGACAAGGATGGACAGGATTAGAAATGAGTACATTAGAGGGTCAACTCAGGTTGGGAGACAAAGTCAGAGAGGCGAGATTGCATTGGTTTGCACATGTGCATTTGAGAGATGCCGTGTATATTGGGAGAAGGATGTCAAGGAAAGAGTTACCAGGCAAGAGGAAAAGAGGAAGGCCTAAAAGAAGGTTTATGAGAAAGGAAATGCAAGTGATGGGTGCAACAGAGCAAGATGCAAAGGACAGGAAGATATGGAAAAAGATGATCCATTGTGGCAACCCCTAACGGAAGTAGCTGAAAGAATATTTTTTTGCGATACATAATTTACTTAACGCTAGAATCCCAGAAGCCTACGAAAAAACTCGTAATAACAGGCCACCTTTAATTCCTTTGCACCTCTCCGTCAGTGTCTTTTGTTTTGCAAATATGTTGATCAGCACCGGCAGCAGGCAGCCTGCTATCATATCCCTCCATCCCACCCCACAAAATTCTCAGAACTCAGGTCTCTTTATCTGGCAGTGAGGTGCCTAGAGTTGTGTAGGGTAATTAATATATTGTTATTTGGAATACATACATTTCATGTGTGTTTTGTGTCTACAATTTGTGTAAGTGTACGATGACAGGAACTGCTGAACACATAGCTAATACAGAAAAATTTTCCATGTTATACTAATAATGACGTGAAGTGTATAATGTGTGAAGATTTTAGTCCAAATATCAAATAAACGTGTGCTTTTATTCAAGAATATAACCAAAGAAAAAAAAACATTCGATTTTCATGTTGCATTTAAGGAGTTAAAAACCCAAGCTGAAATGTCAATTGACAGGAATTGATATGTATTTTTGAATTGTGTAGCGGTAAGAACTGCCGTGATATATACCAAAGGTTCCGGTTTTGAGGCCAGGCTTTACACGTTTTGAGTAGTCAGCTGCTATTATTATTGCTATAATACAGTATAATAAAAACACATTTGATTTGAGTCTATAACACCCGGTGTAAATTTGGCTACTTGTAAAAGTTAGCGCTTAATTTTTTATTATTCAGTTTTATTCTGTCAGTGAAGTTTCATGGGGTACAACAAACTTGCCCCTTTCCATCTCTGAGTTGATGCCATTTATCTCTATTCTTTTCACAAGAGCAGCAATAAAGCTTATGGAGCAGTTTCTGGACAAAGGCAAAACTGTAACAACAGACAGCTTCTTCACAGCACTTTCTCTGGTTAATAGACTGCTGTACCGCAACACAACTCTGCTTGGCACCATAAGTAAAATGGGACTTCTATTTGCAGCTAAAGTCACTTCAGTACATGAGCAATTCATCACGCTAGTGTTTAGATCTGACAGTGCCATGCTGACATGGTATTCACCCAAACAGAAGAAGCCTTTGATTTCAGTCTGTAACAGCCGGTGTGAAGTCTTGCTACCTGTAAAAGATATTGCTGATATAAGCAGACACATACATGCTGGTGAATCATTTCTTCTTGGCATCTTGTTGTCACAATTTTTTGTTATTCAGTTTTATTCTTGAATAAAGCATACTTGGTTTTGTTACACCTTTGCGAAGTTTATTTTATACTAGCAAAATACCCAGAGTGGCGAAGTATTGTGTTGAAGTAATGAAAAAAAAGGCGGACACCGGTTTGGCCATCACCACACGTTTATTTACAGCATTTACAAAAAGTCAAGTGCACCCGCCACCAAACCCCAAAGTCTAGGCTCTCAATAGCCACTTCCTTCACACAAAAACACACAGGCCTCTCCTCGCTTCCTCTGCCACGACCTTGTCTTCCTCCTCACCCAACTCCAGCTAACTGGCATGTCTTTGGACTGTGGGGAAACCGGAGCACCGGGGGAAAGCCACGCAGACACTGGGAGAACATGCAACCTCCACGCAGGGAGGACCCGGGAAGTGAACCTGGGTCTCCTAACTGCGTGGCAGCAGCGCTACCACTGCGCTACCGTGCCGCCCAAATGTCCAGGCCTCACAGTTCCAATATCTTTCTCCTGGCCGCCTCCAGTCCTCTCTCCAGCTATGTCCACTTCCACCCAACATTCACCATCGACTGAAGGGAAGCGTCTCTAAATAGGAACCGGATGGGCTCCAGCTGCTTCCGGCATTCCTCCGTAATACCCGCAGTGTCCCCTGTAAGTCTTCCCAGTGCTGCTGGGCTCAGGGATAGCAGGAACCGGGGCACCGCCTGGCGGTGGCCATGGGTCCCCTACAGGTGCTGGGCTTCCAGCTCTTTACAGGGGCAACATAAAGGGCCCTCGGTCTGGAGGCGCAAGCCCTCGGTCCTCCTGGGCATCCCGGGCGGGGCTGCCACAAATATTATATATATATATACACATATACATATATACATATATACATATATACATATATACATATATACATATATACATATATACATATACATATACACATACACATATACATATATATACATGCATATACATATACACACATACACATACACACATACACATACATACATACACATACACATACACATACACATACACATACACATATACATATATATACATATATATATATACATACATACATATACACAGTGGTGTGAAAAACTATTTGCCCCCTTCCTGATTTCTTATTCTTTTGCATGTTTGTCACACAAAAATGTTTCTGATCATCAAACACATTTAACCATTAGTCAAATATAACACAAGTAAACACAAAATGCAGTTTTTAAATGATGGTTTTATTATTTAGGAGAAAAAATCCAAACCTACATGGCCTGTGTGAAAAAGTAGTATTCCCCTTGTTAAAAATAACCTAACTGTGGTGTATCACACCTGAGTTCAATTTCCAGAAGCCACCCCCAGGCCTGATTACTGCCACACCTGTTTCAATCAAGAAATCACTTAAATAGGAGCTGCCTGACAGAGAGAAGTAGACCAAAAGCACTCCTCAAAAGCTAGACATCATGCCAAGATCCAAAGAAATTCAGGAACAAATGAGAACAGAAGTAATTGAGATCTATCAGTCTGTAAAAGGTTATAAAGCCATTTCTAAAGCTTTGGGACTCCAGCTAACCACAGTGAAAGCCATTATCCACAAATGGCAAAAACATGGAACAGTGGTGAACCTTCCAGGAGTGGCTGGGCCGACCAAAATTACTCCAAGAGCGCAGAGGCGACTCATCCGAGAGGTCACAAAGACCCCAGGACAATGTCTAAAGAACGGCAGCCCTCACTTGCCTCAATTAAGGTCAGTGTTCACGACTCCACCATAAGAAAGAGACTGGGCAAAAACGGCCTGCATGGCAGATTTCCAAGACGCAAACCACTGTTAAGCAAAAGAACATTAGGGCTCGTCTCAATTTTGCTAAGAAACATCTCAATGATTGCCAAGACTTTTGGAAAATACCTTGTGGACTGATGAGACAAAAGTTGAACTTTTTGGAAGGCAAATGTCCCGTTACATCTGGCGTAAAAGGAACACAGCATTTCAGAAAAGAACATCATACCAACAGTAAAATATGGTGGTGGTAGTGTGATGGTCTGGGGTTGGTTTGCTGCTTCAGGACCTGGAAGGCTTGTTGTGATAGATGGAACCATGAATTCTACTGTCTACCAAAAAATCCTGAAGGAGAATGTCCGGCCATCTGTTCGTCAACTCAAGCTGAAGCGATCTTGGGTGCTACAACAGGACAATGACCCAAAACACACCAGCAAATCCACCTCTGAATGGCTGAAGAAAAACAAAATGAAGACTTTGAGTAGGCCTAGTCAAAGTCCTGACCTGAATCCAATTGAGATGCTAGTGCATGGCCTTAAAATGCTAGAAAACCCTCAAACAAAGCTGAATTACAACAATTCTGCAAAGATGAGTGGGCCAAAATTCCTCCAGAGCCTGTAAAGACTCATTGCATGTTATCGCAAACACTTGATTGCAGTTATTGTTGCTAAGGGTGGCTCAACCAGTATTATTAGGTTCAGGGGCAATTACTTTTTCACACAGGGCCATGTAGGTTTGGATTTTTTTTTCTCCTAAATAATAAAAACCATCATTTAAAAACTGCATTTTGTGTTTACTTGTGTTATATTTGACTAATGGTTAAATGTGTTTGATGATCAGAAACATTTTGTGTGACAAACATGCAAAAGAATAAGAAATCAGGAAGGGGGCAAATAGTTTTTCACACCACTGTATACACATATATATACTTGTGTGTATGTTTGTATGTGTCTATGTGTGTGTATAGCTTTGGTCACTGAGTGCAAGGGAAAAATAATAAAATATAGTCTATAAGTTATTAAACAGTAAAACATTACCTTTTTAAGAAGTACAGGTACATTGAGCATTTGGGTGGTTGCAGGTAAACTACTTTTTAAAGACAAAACCCACAACAGGTAAGTAACTAACAACAAAAATGTTTTGGATCATCTCCGG
>NC_053167.1:23986894-24204394 GCF_016835505.1 Polypterus senegalus | reverse complement strand
GGGGCAGGAGTGGAATGAAAGGAAAAAAGGGTTAAACACCCAACCCGGAAAAGATGTTGGGGGGCAAAAAGGGTCCCTTTCCTCAGGGATCTAAAGGAGCCATTTTTTTAACCCCCCTTTTTGGAATCAAAAATTAAATTGAAAACCCGGGGTTTGGGGGGTTTTTTGGGCCTGGCCCTCATGGCCTCCCGAAAAGTTGGTTTTTAAGACTCTTTACCGGGGGTTTTTAAACCCTTAAAAATTGTAAATTTTTGGGAAAAAAACCCAGGGATAACTTAAAGGCCCCCAAAAAACCCCCTCCCAAAAAATGGCGATTTCCCCCCAATGGTTTTAAAAAAATTCAAAGGGGTGGTGGAAGGGGGGAGGCACAGGGTTTAAGAGGAAGGGCCTCTACGCCGGGCAAATTTAAAAAAGGTATTTTTTGTGGGGGGTAAGCCAAGTTTGGGGGCCAATGGCCCCTTTTGAAACCCCCTTGAAAAGGGAAAAACTGGGAGTTTTTTGGGCGGGGCCCCTTCCTTTCCCTAAAGGGATTTTGGGGGTTCATTCCCCCCCCCTTTCCCCCGGGGAATCCCCACCCCCTTCCGCGTGCTTTCCAAAAAGTTTTTTCCGCCTGTTATATTTTAAAATTTTATCCCCCTTTTTTGAATTTTGGTTTCTTTGTTTCTGCAGGGGAATTTTTTGAAAAAAACTAAAATAAAAAAACAAAGCATTTTGCATAAGGAAAAAATATCTAATCATATATTCTGTTAAAAATAAAATAAGGTTTTAACATTTTTCCCTTAAAAAATTAGTATATACTTTATATAATTTTTAATTTAATTATACCCCTTTATTTAAAAATAATATTTAATTTTAATAACCCAAAACTTATTTAAAATTTTAAAATTTACCCAAAGGAATTTTAAAAATTTTTTAAAATCACCACTTTTTGGTTTAATATAATTAAATTTTAAATTTTTTTAATTAAAATTTAAAAATAATAAAAAAAATTACACACAAAACCACTTAAATAATAAATATAATTTAAATTAAATTAAATTTTAAACACTTTTGGATTAATTTAATTAAATTTAATATTCAACAATAATAATTAAATTAATAATTAAACCCCAAAATAAAGGAGAATTAAAAAATAATTATTGTAAAAACCCCTAAAAAAAATTTATTTTAAAAATTTAAAAAAAAAAGGGTTAAAAAAACTTAACACTTTTTCTCACAAGCAAATTTAAAATTTGGGGTTTTAAAAAATTATGGCAAAAAAAAAATTTCTTACGCCCCAAAATTTTTTTATTTTTAAAACCCCCATTTTATAAAAAAAAATTTAAAAAAATATATTTCACCAAACCCATTATTTTAAAACAAACCCACTTATATTATATATTTATAAAAATTAACAAAAAAAGCCCTATTATAAAATTATTTTAAAAAATCAAAAACCAAATAATAATAATTTTAAATAAAAAAAAAATAACCAAACAAAAATTAAAAAATTAACAACCCAAACCTAATTAATAAATTTAATATTAAAATATAAAATTATTATTTTTAACCACACATTTATATTTTTTATTTTCCCCAAAAATTAAAATTTTTTACACACCAGGATTTTTAAAATAAAAATCACAACACCTAATATTTATTTTTTTAATTTACAAACTACAAATTTTTAAAATTTAATAATCCCTTTTATTAATTAATTTTTAATTTTAATTTATAATATTTTAAATATTATTATATAAAAACCCTTGTTTACTTATCCCTCATATTAAACCACACCCAAATTTAATTTAAATTTTTTTTTTATTTCAAAAATAAAAAATTAATTTAACAACATTTAAAAATATTTCCCCCTTCCTATTTTTATTTTTTGGGGGAAAAACCCCAAAAACAAAATTTTTTTTAAATCCCCCCCCCTTACTTTTAAAACCCATTAGCCAAATAAAACAAAAAATAAACACAAAATTTTAAATTTTTTAAAAAATTTTGGTTTTTTATTTTTTAAAAAAAAATCCAAACCTACATTTTTTAAAAATTTCCCCCTTTTAAAATTAATAAATTTTTTCCACCTTAAAATAAAATAAATAAATTTCAAACTTACAATATTTTTAAAAATTTTAAATTTTTTTATATTTTATTTTAATTCCCCCTTTATTTTAATTTTTAATAACCCCCTTTTAAATTCACCATACATTAATTTTTAAAAACCCAGGTTTTTTTTTTTCCACCCAAAATTTAAAAAAATTTTTTTTTTTTTCACCATTTAAATTATTTTTTTTTTTATTTTTTATTTAAATTTATTATTAACACCAACACTTTAATTTTTTTTAAAAAATAAATTATTTATTATACAAAACCTTCCATTAAAAAAAAAAATAACCCACACACACCCCCAAATATTATTTTACTTTTAAATAATTTTTTTCTAAATCTTTTTTTTTCCCAAAATTAAATTTTAAAAATTAATTTTGTTTCCAAAACCCCTATATTTTAAAATTTAATATTAATTTTTTAAACAAATAATAATTTTTTTTTAACACCAAACCCTTTAATTTTAATTTTTTTATTATCAACACTCCCTTAATTTAAAAAAATTTTAAAAAACCCCTCATTCTTTAAAATTATTTCTTTTACCCCCAATACTTTTTTAATATTTTTACCCCCCTTTTTAATTCCCCACCCTTTTTTCCCATTTTTATAATATCCCCCCTTTTCTATTAATTTAAAATTTTATAACCACCAACATAATTAATTATTTTTTATTTTTCCCCCCTAATTTTTTATTTATATTCACCCCATTTTTTTTTTTTTAAAACCACCTTTTTATTTCTTATTAAAAATTTTAATAATATTTATAATTTAATTTATACACCACATTATTTATTTTTAAAAAACCACCACAACCTTTATTTTAATTTTTTTAAATAATAAAACCCACAAAAAACTGCATTTTTTTTATTTTTATATTTATAATTTAAATTTTTATATCAAAAAATTTTTTTACAAACCAAAAAATAAAAAATCAAAAAGTAAATTATTTTAATTATATATATATTAAAAAATATTTTTTTTTACCCCCCCTTTATTTATTTTTTTTATTCAAAACCAACATGTAATAATTTTTTTTTTTTATTATAAAAAAATATATATCCCAACAAAAAAATTTTTAAATTTAATTAAAATTATTATATTTAAAAACCAAAACATTTTTAATTTTAAATAATTTATAAACCCCAACCTTTTTTATATTTTTATATAATTATTTTAAAATTATTTTTAATTATTTAAAATTAATTTAAAATATAAATTTTACATTAAATTAAAATTAATAATTATTAAAATTATTTATTATTTTATTAAATTTTTTCCCAATCCAAATATATAATTAATTAAAATAAAATTAAATTTATTAACAAATTTAAAAATAATAAAATTTTAAAAATAAATTAAAACATACTTTATTTAAAAATTATAAATTATTATACCCAATACAAATTTATTTAAAAACCAATTCATAAATGAACCTTAAAATTATTTTTATATTTTATTATTAAATACACAATTTTAAATACATATTCAAAACCAACCCAAAATTTCAATTTTTTAAATTATTTTAAAACAAAACTTTACAAAAATAAAATTAATAAAAAATTTAAATTAAATAAAATTTTAAAACAAAAACCACTTAAAATAATTATTAAATTTCTTTAGAATTTATCCCCAAAAAAATACACAATACAAATTTAAATTCCATCAAAAAGGGGTTTTTTTTATTTTTTAATAAAAAAACCAAAAAATTAAAAATTTAAAACAAACCCCACTTTCTTATATTAAAATTTTAAATTAATTTAAAAAATTTTTGAAAAAATTTAATAATCCTCATAATAATTTATTTTTAATTTAATAATATATTATATATTCCAACATATTTAAAATAAATAAAATTAAAAAATTAAAATCAAGAAAAAAATATTCCAAAAACCCTTTAATATTTTTCAAAATTTTGCAAAAATAACCCACAAAAAAAACCTTTATCCACCAATAAATAAATTTATTATAAAATAAAAAAAAATTTTAAAATTAATTTTATAACAAATTTAAAAAACCACCACATATAAAAAAATAATATAAAAATTAAAAAACCCAAAATATTTTAAATAAAAACCCTTTTAATTAAATTTAAATTTAATAATATATAATGACAGCCAAACCAAAACAACTCTAATAAAAATAAATAAAAAAAATTTATACCACAACCCAAAATTTTAAAAAATTTTTAAAAAAATAAAATTTTAAAAAATCCCTTTAAGGCTCCTATAGGGGGCCCGTTTTTAAAAAAACAAACAAACCAAAAGAGAAATATATATTTTAAAAAAATATTTTCCCATAAAAAATTTTAAAAGGGAAAAACCAGGAAACGGGTTAATGGCCCACCAAACCAAACCCAAAAACCTTTAGAAAACCACCCCCAAAGTCATTTTGGAGGTGTTAATTTTAAAAATTAAATTTCAATTTAAACTGCAAATCCCAAAACCAATTTTGAAGGGTAACAGGAAGGCCAAAAAAATAATAGAAAATATTTCAAACAAATTATAATAATTTAAACCCCCAAAAACTTCTTTTAAACAAACCCCAAAATTAATTTTATAAATTAATTTTAACAACTATTTATAAACTTTTTAACCCTTCGGGGGTTGGGTACTTATAGGGGGACAATTAAAAAGAAATTTTAAATTTTAAAATTTCCCCAAAATACTTTTGTCTTTTGGGGTTTTTCGGGAAAAAAACAAAATTATAAATTAAACCCAACCCATTTATTTAAACTGAACAAAACAAAACCAAACTGGGGTTGACAGGGGACCACCCTCAGGGCCCTTACACAGATGCCTTGTCCACCCAAAACCCTATAAAAAATTTAATCAATATATAAATTTCCCCAACACCAAACCACTTTCAAAAACAAACCAAACTTTTAAATCTTTAATTGCAATAAATTAATTTTCTATCAAAAAATTGGTTTTGGCATGGCCTTCCACCCACATTTTTTAAAAAAACCCCAAAAAAAAAAACCACCCTACAAATTAAAATTACTATTTTTTTTAAATTAAATTATTAATTTTAATCCCCAACAAAATATTAAAAATTTTAAAATAATAAATTTTAGGACGGGAAAAATTTAAATACCCCACACAACTAAATTTTTTAAAATTAATTTAATTCCACCCAAAAATACTTAAATTTAAATTATAAAAATTTTATTTTTTTATTTAAAATTTAATTTTATCACCCCAAATTTAATATTTTTTTTATTTAAAACCCCCCTTTTAAATATTATTTTTTAAAATATTTTATACACATATATATATATATAAAATTTTATTTTAACATATATTTTATTATATATAAAACCCCAAATGCTTAAAATAATATATATACAAACCTTATAAAAATTTATATATTAAAATTACCCAAACTATATATTTTCCCCAAACATATATTAATATAAAAAAAATAATACACACACATAATATATATATATATATATATATTTTACACAAAAAAACCAAAAAATATATAAAAAAATGGTATATAAATAATATATTATATATATATTTTACACACACAACATATATATATTTTGGTATTTTATTTTTTAATATTCACACAACAAATATATATATATTAATAATATATACACCACATACAATTTTATATTAAAAATATATTAATATACACACACATAATATATATATATTATATATATATAAATTTTTATATTAAAATTTTAATATATATATATTATATATACACAAAAATAAAATATATATATATATATTAAAAATTTAAAAAAATAATAATATATTAATAAAAATTAATAATATATATAATATTTTATAACACGTTTTTAATATATAATAATAATAACACACGCTACTATAATAATAATAAATAATAATAATAATAATATAATACACACACACAAATATATATATATATATAAAATATATATATAAAATAAAAATAAAAATATATATATTTAAATATAAAAATAAAAATATATTACACACACATACATAATATATATTTTTTGTATATAATTTTGCACACACATCAATATTTAATAATAATATATAAAAACACACAACAAATAAAAATAATAATAAAAAACACATATATATATAAAAAAAAAATATATACAACTAAAAATATATATATATATTAAAATAAAAATACACCACATTATATATAAAATATTTTTTGTATTTTTAAATACATATTAATAATATATATATATTTAATAATAATAATAATAATACACACAAAATATATTATTTATTTATATTTTTAACCACAAAATTATATTAATAATATTATATATATATATAAAAAAAATAATAAAAAATTTTACAACATAATTTTAAATAATAATAATAATAAAACACACAATAAATAATAATAATAATATATATATAAAATCATTAAAATAATAATATATTAATGACACACAATACTAATATAATAATAATAAAACATAAATAATAATAATATATTTTACACACTTTTAATATATATATATATATATATATTAAATTTAAAAAACTATATAATATATAATATTATTTTTAATAAATAATAATAATATAAAAGTAATAAAAAATATATATATATATATTTATATTACACACACATAATTATATATATTAATAAAATTAATATATATATTACAATATAAAATGATTATATACACCAAATTACATATATATATATATATTATTATATTAAAACCAACCAACATATATATTTTAAAATTTATTTTCACACACAACAAATATATTTTTAAAATATAACCCAACAACATATAATATATATATATTATATTAACACACACATAATATATATATATATATATATATATTAAAAAATACTTTAATTTTAAAATGTATATATTTTTAAAAATACACAAAACCAAAAAAAATATATATTTTATATTTTATTTTTATTTTTATTATTATACAATATAATATTATTACACAAACATATATATTAAATTAAACACCCCAAAATTTTATTTTAATTATATATCAAAAATACTATATATATTATATAAAAATTTAAAAATAATAATTATATAAAAAATATATATATATATATAAAATTTTTAATATTTTTATATATATATATATAAAATTTTTACTTTTTATATATATATATATATATTACACACAAAAATATATATATATATATATACAACACCCATAATATATATATACAAAATAATATATATATATACACACACATACATATTATAATAAAATACACACACAAATATATATATATATTTATAAAACATATATAAAAACAAAACATATATATAATTTTAATCCCACACACAAAATATATATATAACACACACACAGTATATATATATTATTGGGGAGAAGGCCGGAAATAACCCCGGCCAAACACCCAGGGGGGCTGGGATGGAGTCCCCCCTGCAGCATGGGGGGCCCCAGTTTCCCCACGGGGCATCGGGGAATGGAGTTAACTGCGGGGAGAAGGGGTTTCTTTTTTTCCCATCCCCGGAAGTACCCAAATACAGGGACGGAAGAACAAAAGTACCCCAAAATTAAAAAAATATGGATTTTTTATCAAACCCCGGAAGTGCCTTTGGGATCACATGGACTGAAGGAAAAGGGAGCCCCCCGGTTCCGGACTTTTTAAAAGGGGATTGGGGGAAACCCCAGCAAGCTGACCCAAAGGTTGGGGGGAAAGGAAAAGGGATATGCTGGGTGGAGGAGGATTTTTTGGACGAATTGTGTTTTTGGGAGTTACTAAAAATTGAACATATCACTGGTTTTTTCCTGTAAATTCACACTTGACTGTTATGGGGGTTCAAAAATCTTTTATTACTTTTTTGCAAATTTCAGCATGAAATCATCTGCTCAGGCGGGAAAAGGGTTTAAAACCCCTTGTGGGTAAGATCAAAATTAAAATATAAAATTACCAGGGAAAAACAAATTGCATGGGGAAAAATTTTTTAACTTCTGCCTGTAGATGACATTTGTTTACAGCTTATCGGGTTTTTTTTTTTTTCCCAAATAAATCAATAAAAACCACCCCCCGACAGAAAACCCAAAAGCACTGAAAACAAGCATTCATTTTAAAAACGTATATTGAAACAATTATGAACACCCTGTCAAATACATATTTCCTACTTAAATATAAAAATTTTAAACCTTTATTTAATAAGATTTTAAAAATTAAAGACCTTTTTCATTCCCTTTTTTTTTATAATTTAAAAAAGTTTAAGCATGGAACAATTTCCCCAGGATAGTAGTTTTTTGGGATTTGAGGGAAAAATGATGATGATTAAATGAGGGGGAACATTAACAGTATTTGTTTCATTTTTTTATATTATTAGTAGAGATTAGGGGGAAATTATTAATTAAAATATAAATTCAAAATATATTTCTCCCCCCCTGCCCCTAGGAGGGTTTTTATTTCTGCTTTTTTCCAGAAAAAGGGAAAAGTTGAAAAAAAAAAAATAACATTAAAATTTGTGTTCTTAAGACCCCAAGTTCCTGTCAAAAAACAACAAACATAAAAATAAACCAATTTATGTAGAAAAAAGGGGCCTGCACAAATAAGATAAACCTTATACAAACATAGGGGAACCGGGGCTTCCCCAAGGCCTGCTATGATAAAATGATTTTTGTTTGTTTGGGAACCAATCTTTTTTGTTTTGGGGAGTGCCCCAACTAACAACTCCCTTTTCCAATGAAGAATGATGACAGCAGTTTCCCCAGAAATGTTTCTATAGCCTAGAGGGCAAATTTTTTTAAGGACTCTTTTTAAAACCGCCACCAATTCAGGTACAAGAGGAAAGGCCCTCGGGAATGGGATGAAAACCCCGGGACTTACCTGCAAAGAAATACAAAGTACTGTGATTTTTATATTCTCTTTTTTTTAAACAAGATGTAAAAAAGGTATCCAAAAAAAAAGGGGCCAAAAAAAAAATTTTTCCAAGGACAAAAAACCCAAACCCATACCAAAAAAATTTAAATTTTTTAACATTATTGTGATGGTGGACCCTTTTTTGACTTGTCTTTCGGGTTTTTTGTAGTAAGTTTGGCATGAAAATTCAGAAAAAGTAAGATTCTGAAATTTTAACATTTCCCAAGAAATTCATCTATTGGTTTGATTTAAACAAAAAAAAAATAAAAAATTAAAATTTAAAATAAATTTTCTTTTAAATCTACAGGCCTTATCTTAAAATCTCCTCAGCAAAGGGAAAGGATTCTAAAAAATGGCTGAACCCAATTTTAAATTAGTTTTAAATGATTGTATGTTTTTTCTAATTCAATCTTTTTTATGTCATTTTGTGTGAGTGCTTTTTTGACATTCATGGGTTATCATGGTTAAAAAATGCTGTAAAAAAACTTTAACATAACACAACTGAGTTAAAAAACACACACAAAAACAGCGGGATGAAATGTGGTATTTTAAAGGGGAAAACAGATGAATTTACCCTTTCCTTTTTTAATTGAGTACAAAAACCTTTTTTACGAAAATTGTAAAGGTTAAAAATGGGACCCAGTCAAAGGGGCAGGAAAAGACATTTTTGGTTATTAAATTTTAAAACTGCAGATAAAACCCAAAATTTTAAAAAAGATCCTTCAGCACCCACTCTTAAAAATCTAGCCAACCAAAAAGTTTTGTTATGTGTTCATAATTTTCAAACAAAAAAAAAGCTTTCCTAAAAAACGGAAAAAAAGCATCAAACAATAATATGGCCCAATAAATAAGGGTTTTGTTTTGGGCCCTTTAACATCTTCTTTGATAAAAAGAGTTTCCATTAAATAAGGATAATGGTAATTAAGTTACAATTTGTTTAAAATTTTTATTTGAAAATATTTTAATTTTTCTAATTTTACCCCTATTTTTTAAAATCAATTTATTATAGGGAAAGGTTTAAATTTTTTTGCCATGTTGTTTTTAAGAAGGGAAAACTGAGGATTCAAATGGGAAAATTTAAAAAAAAAGGGGCAAAGAAAGTTTTTCAAATGACAGGGATGTTTAAGGGGGATCTACAGAAAAAACCCAAGAAAAAAATTTTTTTAGGTTTAGAAAAAAAATTTTTTTTTGTTTAATAAATGGAATTTTGATGTTTGGGTCGCTGTTTTGAGTCAAGTTCATATTCTGTTTCCCCTTACTTTCAAAAACATCAAGAAAAGCTGATTTATTTTGGTGTCTTTATGGGTGTGTAAATATGTGTGAGGGTGACGGCGGTTTTTTGGGTGGGTTTGGAGTGGTGAATGAGCGTCGGTACCTGAAAAAACTGAAGTTGTTTTTAACATCATAGAATTGCAATTTTCATTAAAATTATGCTTTTTATGTTTTGTGTGGGGTTTCCCGGGGACAAAAAATAGCCTAGCAAAGACACAAAAATAGGGAAAAAGTTTCAGAGATATCTGAAAAATTTTTATCTGTTTTATGAGCACTTAGACCCTGTCAATGATGACTGCGGGGGGAAACGCAACCCAACCAGTATTTTTTGAAATTTTTCTACCTTTAAGGGGAGGGGACCAGGGGTATTGATGTCATTTTTTGCACAAGTAGTTTCTGTGATCTTTTTTTGTAAAAATTAAAAAGGACTGAAAAGTTTGGGCAGAGGGGGAAGGGGCAGCATAGGTTTTTGGTCTGTGGGAGGGAAGTTGGAATCAAGGGGAGAAGGGGGAGTGGGGGTAGACCCAAAGGGGATAAAAATGGTGGGCTAAAAAGGGGGAAGACCGGTTGGGGTTTGGGGGGAGGAAGACAGGCACTGGGTGGCAGGAAGATTTCCCCCGGGGTTGGGCAACAACAGCAGAAGTAGTAAGGGGGGACAGCAAAAATTGTTCTTGGGGGAAAATCGGGAAAAAAGGATGGGGGAAAAAGGGAAACCCTGGGGGGTGGAAGGGGGAAATACAGGAGAGAAAAGGGGGAAGGGGGTTTGGGAAAAGAAGATGTGGGATAGTAAGAAAATGCAGAAAGTGAAAAGAATAAAAGGAGATAAGGTGAAAAGGTGAAAAAGGAAAAGGGGTGGCAAGGCAAAAAGGGAAAAGGGCCCTTTTGAAGTTGTAGAGGCAGGACACAAAAGGGGAGAGGGGAAATTTTTCCCATTGGCTAGACAGGGGAAACTGAGCGGGGAAAGATTTTTCCGGGTTTGGGGGAGAAAAAAGAATAAAGAGGGAAAAACCACAAGTGGGGAGGGTGGTTGGGGGATGGAAAAAAAGACTTTAGGGGGCCCTAAAATTGAAATTGAAGAGGGAAAAGGGGGTTTGGGGTGATGTTGTTCGGGGAATCAGGAAGTGAAACGGATTAGCAAGGAAAACCAAAGAAGAAGATGAAAAAGGGAAAAGGGGCCGTTTACAGATGACATATCGGGGGGGAAGCAGGGGGTTTTGTTTAGGAAAATGGCAGTGATTTTTTTAACCAGATTGTTTAAAGAATTTTGGGGAAAATGGGGAAAAAGTCCCTTTGGGGAGTGGAGAAAAGTGTACTGGAACCTTTTTTAAGAAAAAAGGGGGATGAAAGGGAGTTGGGCCCATCAGTGGGATAAAATTGATAAACAGCGGGTTTTTTGGGGAAAGAAGGTGGGAAGAAGGGAGGTGATGTTTGGTAAACAGCAGCATGTTTTTCCAGAAAAAAAACACCACAGATGTGATTTTTTGCCCCGGGGGGTGTTGATGGAAAGTAAAAAGGCCAGGGGAGGTTGCATTGGTTTTTTGGGCCCGGGAAAAACCATAGGGTGGGTGCCCCGGGGAAGAGTTGGGCTTGTATTGGGGTGGGAAATTGGCAGAAAAGAAAGGAAAAATTGAAACAGGTTTTGGAATGGGGGAAAGGTGAATGGTAAAATCTGAAAAAGGGTGTAAAGGGATGCATTTAATGTGGGGGGTTTAAATTGGGGGGATCGCCTCTGAACCCTTTCTTTTTCCCAAGGTGGGGGGTTAACAGATGAGATTAGAAGGAGCCCCCTTTTGGACAATGTTTGCGGGATGACAAAAAAAGGATCAGTAGGAGAGGGTGCGGGGCTAGGGGGAAACGGGAAAAAAGGTGGAGATATGCCTAGAGAGGAGGGAAAGGGAAGGGTTAGTAGGAACAAGCAGGGTTTTTAATGTGTTTTAAATGAGAGGGAGGCGAGGGGGGGGTGAGGGCAGGGAGTAGGGGGCAAAGGGGGGGGGTTTTAAAAAACCTGGGATCAACAGTAAAGAGTAACTGAGATTACTGAAAAGAAAAAAGAGGGGGCGGGCGGGGGTGGAATGGGGGGAAGGGTCACAAGTAAGGGACAGACAGGTATCAGAAAAAGAGTAAAGGGGGAAAGGGCAAAAGGACGGAGTGAGCCCAAACTACGTTTAAAAGGGACTGGAATGGTGGCACGAAGAGAAAGCAGGAAACAGAGCCCCGAGGTGGCAGAGTTAAAAGGGAAAGATTTGCAGGGGGGGGGAAAAGGGGATGGGACAGGATTAAAAAGGGTACATTAGGAAATTCCCAGGTTGGGAGACAAAGGGGCGAGTTTGATTGGTTTGCAACGTGCATTTGAAAATCCCGGGTATATTTGGGAGAAGGATGAAAGGGAAAGAGTTACCAGGCAAGAGGAAAAGAGGAAGGCCTAAAAAAAAGGTTTATGAAAAGGAAACGATGATGGGTGCAACAAAACGGTCCAAAGGACAGGAAGAAATGGAAAAAGATATCCATTGTGGAAACCCAAAGGAAGAAAGCGGGAAAGAATTTTTTTTGCGATACAAATTTATTAAGTTTAGAATTCCAGAAGCCTCAAAAAACCTTCAAAACAGGCCCCCTTTTAATTTTTACCTCTCCCCAGTGTTTTTTTGTTTTGAAAATATGTTGATCAGCCCCGGCAGGGCACCCTCTACCCCTTCCTCCATCCCCCCCCAAAAATTTTCGAACTCAGGTTCCCTTTTTCGGGGCAGTGAGGTGCCTAGGTTGGGGGGGGGTAATTAATATATTTTTTTTTTGGTACATACATTTCATGTGTTTTTTGTGTCTAAAATTTGTGTAAGTTTTAGGAAAAAGGGAACTGCTGAAAACATTAGCAAATACAAAAAAATTTTTCCATGTTATACTAATAAGGGCGTGAAGTGATAATGGGGAAGTTTTTGGCCCAAATATCAAAAAAAGGGGTTTTTTTTTTTATTCAAGAATATAACCAAAGAAAAAAAAATTCGATTTTCATGTTGCTTTTGGGGTTTAAAAACCCCAAACCCGAAATGTAAATTTGACGGGGAATTGATAGGGTTTTTGAATTGTAAGGTAAGAACTGGTGATATAAAAAAGGTTTCCCCCTTTGGGGCCAAAGGTTTTCGTTTTGAGTAGTCAGCCCTTTTAAAAAAATTGCTTTAAGTAAATAAAAACACATTTGATTTGATCTAAACCCCCGGTGTAAATTTGGCTACTTTAAAAAGAAGCCTTTTTTTAATTATTCGGGTTTTTATTCTGTCTGAAGTTTCAGGGGAAACAAAAACTTGCCCCTTCCCCTTTTTTTAAAAAATTTTTTTTTTTCCAAAAAAAAAAAAAATTTGGGGTTTTAAAAAAAAAAAAAAAACCCCCTTTTTTTTTTTTAAAAACCCCGGGAAAAAAAAAACCCCCCCAAAAAAAAATTTTATTTAAAAAAAGCCCCTTCATTTAAAAATTTTGTTGGGGTTAAGGGGGCCCCAAAAAATTTTTTTCCCCCCTTTTTTTCTGAAAAAAATTTTTTTTTTTGGGGGGGCTTTTTTGGCCTTTTCCTTTTTTTTTTTTTCTTTTTAAAAATTTTTTTTTTTTAACCCCCCTTTTTTTTTTTAAAAAACCCAAAAGGGGGTTTTTTTTTCAAAAAAAAAGGGGTTTTTTTTTAAAAAAAAAAACCCCCCTTTCCCCAAAAAAAAAAATTTAAAAACCCCCCAAATCTTTTTAAACCCCCCAAACCCAAAAAGGGGGCTCCTTCCCTTCCTTTTTAAAAAAACCCCCCCCCCTTTTTTTTTCACCCGGGGGCCCCCCCCCAAACCCCAAAAAAAAGGGGGGGGGGGGCCCCCCCCGGGGGGGGAACCCCCCTTTTTCAGGCCCCCAAGGGGGGGGCCCGGGGCCCCCCCCAAAATTTTTTTTCCCCCCCCCCTTTTTCCCCTTTCCCCCCGGGGGGGTTTTTTTTCCCCCTTTCCCCCTTTTTTTTATTTGGGGAAAAAGGGCCCGGAAATTTTTTTTTCCCCCCCCCCCCGAAGGGGGTTTTTTTTTTGGGGCCCCCCTTCCCCCGGGGGGGTTTTAAAAGGGGGGGAAAGGGGGGAAAAAGGGGGGGCCCCCTCCGGGGCCCCCAAAACCGGGAAAAAATTTTTTTTTAAAAAAAAAAAAAAAAAAAAAAATTTTTAAAAAAAAAAAAATATAAACAATACAAAAATAATTTTTTTTTTAAAAAAAAAAAAAAAAAAAAAAAAAAAAAAAAAAAAAAAATTTTTTTTTTTTTTTTTTTTTTTTTTAAAAAAAAAAAAACCCCTTTTTAAAAAATTTTTTTTAAAATTTTTTTCCCCTTTTTTTTTTAAAATTTTTTTCCCAAAAAAAATTTTTTAAAAAAAAAAAAGTTTAAAAAAAAAAAATTTGGAAAAAAAAATTTTCCAAAGGGGGAAAAAAAAAGGGCCCCAAAAAATTCCCCTTTTTCCCCCCCTTTTTAACCCGGTTTTTCCCCCCCCCTTTTTCCCCCCCTTTTTTAAAAAAAAACCCCGGGGGCCCCAAAAAAAAAAAAATCCCAAAAAAAAACAAAAAAAAAAAAAAACAATTGGAAAAAATTTGGGTTTTTTTAAAAAAGGGGGGGGCCCCCGGGGGCCCCCCAAAAAAAAAAATTTTTGGGGGGGGGGGGGGAAACCCCCCGGGGGGGTTTTTTTTAAAAAAAAAAAAAACCCCCCCCCCAAAAAAAAAAACCCCCTTTTCCCCAAAATTTGGGCCCCCCTCCCCAAAAAAAAATGACCCCCCCAAAAAGGGGGGGGGGAAAAAAAAAAAAAAAAAAGGGGAAAAATTTTTGGGGTTTTTTTAAAACTTTAAAAAATTTTTTTTTAAAAAAAAAATTTTTTTTCCCCTTTTTTGGGAAAAAAAAAAAGGAAAAACCCCAAAAAAAAAGGGGGGGGGAAAATTTTTTGGGTTTTTTTCCCCCCGGGGGGTTTTTTTGGGGGGGAAAAAATTTTTTTTCCCAAAAAAAAAGGGGAAATTTGGGCCCTCTGGGAAAAACCCCCCAATTTTTTTAAAAAAAAAAAAACCCAAAAAACCCCCCCCCCGGGAAAGGTTAAAAAAAAAAAAAGAATTTTGGGGGGCCCCAAAAAACCTGACCTGAATCCAAGAGGGGGGCCCCCAAAAAAAAAAACCCCAAAAAAGGAAAAAAAAAAAAGGGGTGGAAAAAAAAAAAAAATTTTTTTTAAAAAATTTTGGGTTTTTGCTTAAAAGGGGGGGGGGGGGGTTTTTTTTTTTCCAAAAGGGGGGTTTTTTTTTTTTTTTAAAAAAAACCCCCAAAAAAAAAAAAAATTTTTTTTTTTTTTTTTTTTTTTAAATTTTTTTTTTGGGGGTTTTTAAAAAATTTAAAAAAAAAGGAAAAAAGGGAAAAAAAAAAACCCAAAAAAAATAATTTTAATTTTTTTTTTTTTTGGGGGGGGGGGTTTTTTATTCGGGAAAAAAAAAAATAAAAATTTTTAATTAAAAAAAAAAAGGGGGGGTTTTTGGGGGGGGGTTTTGGGGGGTTTTTTTTTTTTAAAAAAAAAGGGGGAACTAACAGCAGCTAAAAAATTTTTCCCGGGGGGGTTTTAAAAAAAGGCCCCGGGGAAAAAAAAACCCTTAAATTTTTTTTTGGAAGGGGGTTTTTAAAAAAAAATTTTTTTTTGGTTTAAAAAGGAAAAAAAGGGGGTTTGGTTTGGGAAAAAAAAAAAAAAAATTTTTTTTTTTTATATAGTATAGAGAAAAAGGGGGGTTATTTTTGGGTTTTTTGGGGGGGGGTTTTGGGGGGGTTTCCCCCCCCCTTTGGGGGGGCCGTCCCCACTTTTCTTAAAAATTTTTTTGTGAACCCCCCCTTAAAAAATTTTCCTTTTAAAAATTTTTTTTTGAAAAGGGGGGGGGGGAAATTAAAACAGGCCCGGGGGGAAAAAAAAAAAAAAGGGGGGGGGCAGTTTGGGGGCCCCCCTTTTGGGGGGGGGGTGGTTTTCCCGGGGGGGAAAAAACCCCCCCCAAATTTTTAAAAATTAAAAAAAACCCCCAAAAAAAAATTTTAAAAAAAGGGAAAAAAAATTTTTTAAAAAAAAAAAAAAACATTTTTAAAAAAAGGGGGGTTTTAAAATTTTGGGGGTTTTTTTTTTTCCGCCAAATTTTAAACCCCCCCTTTTTTTTTTTAAAAAAAAATTTTTTAAAAAAAATTTTTTTTTTAAAAAATTTTTTTTTGGGGTTTTTTTTAAAAAAAATTTTTTTTTTTCTTTTAAAAAATTTTTTTTTTTAAAATTTTTTGGTGGTGGGGTTTAAAAAAAAAAATTAAAAAGGGGAAAAAAGGGAAAAAGTTTTTAAAAAAATTTTAAAAATTAAAAATTTTTTTTTTTAAAAAAAGTTTAAAATTTCCCCTTTTTTTTTGAAAAAGGTTTTTTTAAAAAAATTTTAAAATTTTTTTTAATTTCCTAAAATTTTTATATATATATATATATATATATATTTTTTTTTTTTTTTTTTTTTTTTTTTTTTTTTTTTTTTTTTTTTTTTTAAAAAAAAAAAAAAAAAAAAAAAAAAAAAAAAAAAAAAAAAAAAAAAAAAAAAAAAAAAATATTAAAAAAAAAATTTTTTTTTTTTTTTTTTTTTTTTTTTTTAATATATAAATATATTATAAATATAAATATTTAAAATATAATAATATATAATATATATATAATATATATAATATATATAAATAATATAATATATATATACAATATATATATATATAAAATATATATAATATATACATATATTTTAAAAATATATATAAAAAATTTTATAAAATTTTTAAAATATATAATAATATATATAATATATTAATTTTAAAATTTTATATTTAATTTTATATTAAAATAAAAAAAAAATTTTATATAATTTTAATATTTTTTTTATATTAAAATATATATTTTTTAAAAAAAATAACCAAAATATATTATATAAATATATACAATATATATATATATTTTTTTTTTTTTTTTTTTTTTCCCCCCCCCCCCCCCGAAAAATAATAAATTTTTTTTTTTTTTTTTTTTTTTTTTTTTTTTTTTTTTTTTTTTTTTTTTTTTTTTTTTTTTTTTTTTTTTTTTTTTAAAAAAAAAAAAAAAAAAAAAAAAAAATTTTAAAAAATATATTTTAAAAAAAAAAAATTTTTTAAAAAAAAAATAAAAAAAAATTTTCCCCAAAAAAAAAAAACAAAAAAAACAATTTTAAAAAACAAAAAAAAAACCCCCTTTTTTTTGGGGGGAAATTTTCCCAAAATTTTTTAAAAAAAAAAATTTTTTGGGGCCCAAAAATTTTTTAAAAAAAAAAAAAAAATTTTTAAAAAAAAATTTCCCCAAAATTTTTTTAAAATTTTTTTTAAAAAAAAAAAAAACCCCTTTTAAAAAATTTTTTTTTTAAAAAAAGAAAATTTTTTTTAAAAAAACCCCTTTTTAAAAAAAAAAAAATTTTTTTTAAAAAAAAAAAAAAAATTAAATTTTTTCCCCGGGGGGTTTAAAAAATTTTAAAAAAATTTTAAAAAAAAAAAAAAAAAAAAAAATTTTTTTTTCCAAAAATTTTTTTTTTTTTTAAAAAAAAATTTTTAAAAAATTTTTTTACCCAAAAATTTTTTAAAAAAACCCCCCTTTTTAAAAAAAATTTTTTTTAAAAAAACCCCCCCTTTTTTAAAAAAAAAATTTTAAAAAATTTTTTTTTTTTAAAAAAAAATTTTAAAAAAAAAAATTTTTTAAAAAAAAAATTTTTTTTTTTTCCTTTAAAAAAAACAAAATTTTTTTTTTTAAAATTTTTTTTTTCCCCTTTTAAAAAAATTTTTTTTTCCCTTTTTTTTAAAATTTTGGGGCCCCGGGGGGGTTTTTTAAAAAATTGGGGCTTAAAAGGGGGGGGTTTTTTAAAAATTTTTTTTTGGGGGGGGAAAATTGGGTTAAAAACCTTTTTTCCCCCCAAAAACCCCCCCCTTTTTTTGGGGGGGGGGGTTTTTTTAAAAGGGGGGGGTTTTTAAAAAAAAATTTTTTAATTTTTTAAAAAAGAAGGGGGCCCCCAACCTTTACCCCCGGGGGGTTTTTTTTCCCTTTCCCCCTTTTTCCCCAATTTTTAAATTAAAAAGGGGGGGGGGGAAAAAGGGGGGGTCGGGGGTTTTCCCCCCCAAAACCTGCCGGCCCTTTTTCCGGGATTTTTTCCCCCCAAAAGGGGGCCCCCCCCAAAAAAAGGGGGGGGGGGAAAATTTGGGGGTGGGGGGGGGCCAAAGGGGAAACCCTTGGGGGGGGGGGGCCCGGGGGGGGAATTCGGTTTTTTTCCCCCCCTTTTTTTTGGGGGCCCCCCAAAAACCCCCGGGTAATTTTGGGGGTTTTGGGAGGGGGAAAATTTTTTTTTTTTTTAAAAATTAAATTTTTTTGGTTTTTTTTTTTTTGGGGGGGGGGGGGGGGGGGGGAAAAAAAAAGGGAAAAATTTTTTTGGGTTTTCCCCCCCCCCGGGGAAAAATTTTTTTTTGGGAAAAACCCTTTAAAAAATTTTTTTTTAAAAAAAAAATTTTAAAAAAAATTTTTAAATTTTTCTCCTTCCCCGGGGGAAAAAAAAGGGGGGGGGGGGGTGGGAAACCCGGGAACCGTAGGGGGCCTTTTTTTTAAAAACCCAAAGGGGTGGGGGTTTTTTTTTTTCCCCCCCCCTTTTTTTTTTCCCCCCGGGGAAAAAAAATTTTTTTTTTTTTTAAAAAATTTTTTAAAAAAAACCCCCCCGGAAAAAATTTTTTTTTTAACCCCCCTTTTAATTTAAAAAAAACCGGGTTTTCCGGCTCAAAAATTTTTTTCCCTTTTTTTTTTAAAGGGTAAAAACCCTGCCCCCAACCCCTTTTTTTTTGGGAAATTTCCCCCCAAAAAAGGGTTTTTTTATCCCGGGGGGGGCCCCCGGGGAAAAATTTTTTTTTTTTAAAAATTTTAATAACCACTTGAATGAGATCAAATATTTCTCTGCCTCTCTTGCGTACACACACATTCATACATGAAAACGCTATGCCATTTGAACATTTTTTTTTTCAATCGTGCCTGTACTGTATAAAGTCTGTCTGCATTTTCAGTATCATGCACCACAACGCAGAGCACGCCAGCATTTGTGTGTCTGTTTATATCCCTTCAGCAATATCTTTTGCAGGTAGCAAAATTTTACACTGGCTGTTACAGACTCAAATCAAATGTATGTTTTTATTATATTATAGTAATAATAATAATAGCAGCAAAACAAACAATGCCCAGCCTCGAACCCGGAATCTTTGGGTTATAAGGCTATAGTTCTTACCTCTACATCATTCAAGAATACATATCAACTTTCTGTCAATTGACATTTCAGCTTGGGTTTTAACTCATTGAGAGCAACATGTAAATCAAATTTTGTTTTTTCTTTGGTTATATTCTTCAATAAAAGTGCACGTGTTTGATATTTGGACTAAAGTCTTCACACATTATACACTTCACATCATTATTAGTATAACAAGGAGAAAGCTTCTGCTTTAGGTATGTGTTCAGCATTTCTTGACACGCATTTCCTGTCAAGCTACGCTTACTCAGATCATTGTAGACACGGAACAAAAATGAAATGTATGGATTCCAAATAACAATATATTATTTACCCTATACAACTCCAGGCGTCTCACTGCCAGATAAAGAGACTTGCGCTCTGAGAATTTTGCGAGGACTCAGCTCCATCAAAGGAGAGGATTGGATAGTAGGCTGCTTGCTGCTTGTGCTGATCAACACATTTGCAAAACAAAAGACGCTGGCGGAGAGGTGTGAAGGAATTTAAGGTGGCCCTTAAGTTTTTTCGTAGGATTCAGGGATTCTAGTGTTAAATATACAGTACATGTACGCATACATGAAGGTCCACACAAGCATAGGCAAGTGCACATATGCACACAGGCACATGCATACGAAAGAACTTTTTTAGTGAAGATAGCTGAAAGATTGTTTACCCTACCAGAGCACAAAACGAATAATGAAAAGAAAGGATGAACACAAACACACCTAGATCTAAAGGCATTGTAAGAGTCCCCTATACCAATCTATCTATGCAGCTTGTTTACTTTGACTCATTGTGTTTCAAATTAAATATTATTTATATTACTCACTTCATTCAATTACATTTTACTCTACATTTGTGTACATAATAAACATTATGTAAGTTAATGTACTTGATTTTATATTATTATATAGTATAATTGTATTGTATTATGAATTATTTTGTTTAGTGATTTCCTACGGTTTCACTAAAGTGAAATTTACATGCAAGTACTGTAATGTACCATGTCAAGAGGTTTACTTAACTCAGCAGCAACATTTATGTCTCTGGTGACTATTCCTATGAAGTCAGTGGACAGACTGGGTGAGCATGGGGGTCATGAGGTCGCTGGAAAGAGCTTTGTGGTTCTCCCAATATCTATGCAAATGGACAAAGGTCCAAGTCTTTACAGTCCTGGTGCTTCCTGTCTTGCTATATGGTTGTGAGACATGGACACGTTCCATTGACATGAGACTCCTTTGGTACTGTGTCTCTTCAGAGAATCCTCGGGAACCACTGGTTTGACTTTGTGTTGAATGAGCAGTTGCTCACAGAGTCCCGAATGAGGCACATTACCTTCATTGTGAGGGAGTGTCAATTACGGCATTACGGCCATGTGGCGCGATTCCCAGAGGGTGATCCGGCTCACAGGCCCCTCATCGCTGGGGAGTGGCTGGACCCGGCCAAGGATGACACCCATGTAACACCTGGCTGTGGCAGATAGATGGTCATTTCTGGAGGGTGGGACTGGACTGCATGTCTGCCTGGGGGGTTGCCAACCAGGATGCCAAGCTGTTTGATCATGTGGTGGGTGCAGCAACGTGCTGTACCAGTGCATGCTCCCCAACCTAACTTGACCTGACTGTAATGGACCGTTCCATAATGATTTTTTAATCTCTTGGAAGATCTGAGTTATTTCATTAAAATAGTTTACAATTACACTTCATATTAGTACCAACTGCACTTCTCCCTTCTGTTTTTATTGAAATGCAAGGTTCAATGTGTTAAAATGATGTATTAAGTTAATCAAAAATAAAAGATTAAGTTTAGACGAGATGTATATACATTCCATGGCAGACATCAAATACTGTACAATGCATACAGTACATGAATGGCACATCAGTAATCAAAAAAAGGACACAAATATAATATCTGAAATAATTGTAGTAGACAACCCCTGGTTTTAATTAACCACAAAATTAAAATGCAACATCTTAAAAAGTCTTGACATGATTAATATTTTAATTTAGAAGTCAAACATAAAAGTTTATACCTACAGAATGCAGTAACTTATTATAAAGATATGACAAACCTGATTATTTCGGCTACAAAGGATTTCCACAAGGATATCCTCATCTGTTCCTGGTCCCTTCATTGCCTTGCGAAGCTCTTTCGCTGCAAAAACTATGGGTGAATCCAGCAGGGATACAATGGCTTTCTCAAAGTTTCCTGAAAGCTCTTTTTTAAGCACCTCAACAATCTCCTGGATAGGAAAATAAATCCACAATAATAATGTGCAGTACTCTATTATACAATTTCTTTATAGAGCAAATAACTTAGCATAAGATTCTCAAACTCACTTAATATAATTGCCCAGAGTCTATATATTCAGCACTGATAAGAAAAGAAATTCCTGTGGAAAAGTAACCAGTTCTCCAAAGAGTCTATTTCACACACTACGCACAGACTCAGACTGGATCAGAAGTTGTACCCTGATTCAGTGAACTATGTGGCAGAAGATGCTACAGTACATCTCCATATTAAGACACAAATGGGAAAAAAATAATGCACAGAGCTAATGTTTTTGATAGGTTTAATCTACATACATAACATTCTAAGATTCACTTAATCCAATTAATTTGAAAGAGGCTATAGCCTATACTGGCCGCACTAGGTAAAAGTCAGGAAACTATATTATACTGTACAGGACACCAGCCTACCACAGGGCCATTCCCTCACACACTCATGCTGGGTTAATTAGGAATTACTAGTTAATCCAATACTTTGAGGAAATTTCACAAAGACACTAAGAAAATATACAAAATCAATACCGAAAATTAATTTGTGTAGGATTCATACCCAGGCATTAAAACAGAAAATACACATAATACAGATGCAGGTGCATACCTGTATACCTACAGGATAAATGTTAAAGATGCCCAGTGTTAATCTGGCCGCAGCAATCAAAAATGTGACTGTATAAATTAGCCAGGTGACTAATTATATAAGGGTCTTTAGCAAAGAATGAGATTAATTTAAAAAAAAAAAAATCATAGCTTCCCTGTAAAATGTTGAAAAGAATAGCCTCTAATCTGGTTGATTTATCTCTCTAAATGCAAGGAAACATTGCCTATGTTATACAGTATATATTACATTCAGTCTACTAAAACATTTTACCCATTTAATTTTAAGTACTCATTTTAAAGTTCAATTTGTAAACAATAGTATTTATTGTCATCATTTTCTTTTTGGCCACAATTTCCGGTTTTAATATATTAATTAAAGTAAACAATTTGTCCAAGAGACCTAATAGTTTATTATACTGTCATTATGCAGGTGACCTCTGTCAGGTCTCCCATGTATTATAAGAAATGCAAGTAAAACAAAGCACTGCGTTTATCAAATAGCAGCAAGATAGCCTGAAATTAAACATGCAAAAGACAAAATACAAGATGTTAAATAACCCTAAAGCAGACATGTCCAACTCCAGTCCTGGTGGACCACAGTGGCTGCATGTTTTCATTCTAAGCCTTTTCCTTACCAGTGAGCAGTTTTCACTGCTAATTAACTCCTTTTCCTTTTATTTTAATAGCCTTGTTTTTAAGGATTCAGTGCTTTGAATTGATTTGTTTCTTCATTAAAAGGCAATCAAACAGAAATGATATGCGAAACGAGCCAATAGATGACCAGCTAAATTGGAATATCAAACTCCAGCCAATTTCACATCATGCCACAGCAGAATGTTTTTTCTAAGACCACCATCCAGATGTATTGGTGACCTGAGCAGATCAACATGACCAAGACCTTAACCTTTCTTTATTTTGTCATGTGGCGGCTTGTTTTGTGTCTCATTATTGTTTGGCGGCTCATTAAGGAAAAAGAATCAACTAAGGGGTCTGAGTCACATTGACTAAAACTAAGGCAAAACAAGTTAATCAGCAGCAAAAACGGCTCACTAATTAAAAAGATGACTAGAATGAAAACCTGCAGCCATAGCGGCCCACCAAGACCAGAGTTGGACATTCCTGCCCTAATGCATGACACTGCTGCCACCATTTTTGATAGTAGGAATTGTGCTCTTAAGAGTATGTGACAAACTATGTCAAATTTGTGCTAAACATATTTTTTAAAAGTAATGCTAGTATATTAACACTTTGTTCTCATAAGACCGTAAGACTTTTTACCCCACATGGGTTTGAGAGAATATCTTCTTGAAAAATGTATAAATTCTGTGAAAAATAGTGTTCGCCTTACAGTATATAGTGGTGGAGAGTAAGTGAAATTAAATATGCATTGTTATTGTCATAAATTCATGTGACTCTTTAAGATGGCCACATAACTCTTAATAACCTCTCAACTGAGTATTCTTCTTGCCTAGTCCCAAATTTTGAAGGGACTTAATACTCATGTATCCCTCTCCTGAACTGTGCCTGTAAACTATAAGAACCTGTGCATCCTACACTACCTCCTTGTGGGCCATGGTTATTTTTGCACTATGCAATCAAAACTGACTGGGAAATTTTACAGGAATAATGGATGTTATTCAGTATTAATCAGAATTACTTCAGATGATTTCAGGTAAAGACAAATTACATTTGTACATAATTTGGAATATGGTTGATTAAATCTGAACACGGCTAAGCAAGGAACTGAAAGTTTTTTCCCCGCCCCGATTACTTTCTATTTTTTGTTCACCTAAATGACATTGGTTACTATGTTTTCTTTTTCTTTTTTTAATTTTATTAATTTTATTGTAATCATTCCATACAAATAGATCAATTTTTTTGGTTACTATGTCTTACTAAAAGGTATAAAATGTCTCTCAGGATATTCCTTGATTCCAGCCTTAAATCAAGAAAATATTAAATTTGTACTTGATTTATAAATACTGAATCCATATTGGATTTTTGTGTACCTATTAGACACCTATCTGTTGTAGGGAGCAGGGATAAATTACAAAGACATATGTGAGACTGCTTACATCATCATATTTGTCAAAGTATGCCTGTTTAATTGCAAGCCTCTGGGCACAGCTTCTGTTGGCTAGAATGTTGATAATAGCATCTTCATCAGTACCTACAAATAAAAGAGAAAATAACACTTTGGGCAAAAGCAGAAAGAGTGAAAGAGTTACAAGAAAAATATTACAGAGGAGCATAGAAGAATACAGAAAATATAAACAGACAGAAATATGGTTAAGAAAAATAAAATGTATACTTAATGCAGTTAACATCTATGGGGATTCTCTTTAGACAAGAAACTATAATTAAATGTATTATCAAGTGAAAAACCAAAAGGACAATGCCTTGTGAAAGTATTCATCCACCATGGTGTTTGCCCTGTTTTTTTACATTACAATCTGGAAATAAAATGGATTTTTATTTGGATTTTACGTAATGGACTTTACAAGTAGAATGAAAATAAAATACCTTTATATATGGTGATTCAAATACAGTATATATCAATATATATTAAATATATATGGGATGAATCTAATGGGAGGGCCCTGAGTTATGATGTATTACTGTCTTAATCCAAGAAAATCCGAGCACATCTCTCCAGTCTTGAGGTCACTACACTGGTTACCTGTGTACATCCTAGATTTCGGAATGCCTCTCAACTTACATTTTAAATCGTAACCTCAGATCTTCAAATGAGTGTCTGCTTATAATTCCAAGAGCTAAACTTAAAAGAAGTGGTGAGGCGACCTTCTGTTGTTATACAACTATAATCTGGAATACCTTACTGGTAGAAATTCGCCAAGCTAAAATGGTGGAGCATTTTAAAAAAACTGTTAAAAGCCCATTATTTTAATAAGACTTTCTCATAGCTTCATTATAATATAACCCTGATATTTTGTATATGCATTTATCATTTTTATCATACCTCCACAATCCATACAAACCCCTACTTTCTCTACTGTTTTCTGGTTTTCTTTGGTGGCAATCTGCACCACCAACACCTGATCAAGGCACCATGCAGTCCCTACATTGATGGATTGAGGCCCAGTTATCCACATGACCACCATCATCTAATTCTTCCACATGAAGTCTGAAAACCATGAGGACTGATTTAGATTATTGATGTTAGGTAAAATGCCCCGTGGGGACTGTGGTCTTGTGGCATCTGAACCCCAGCAGATTTAGTTTTTTTCTCCAGCCCGCTGGAGTTTTTTTTTTGTTTTTTCTGTCCTCCCTGGCCATCATACCATACTTTATTCTTTGTTACTTAGTATTGCCTAATCTTATTTTTATATTTTTCTTTCTTCATCTTGTAAAGCATTTTGAGCTACATCATTTGTATGAAAACATACTATATAAATAAATGTTAACAATGATGCAATCCAAACAAAATAAATATCAATACTGATGTGTACCTGAACATTATTTACTTATTTCTGAATGAACTAGATGACCACGAGATCAGTGAAGGTTATTTCCAGAAAGATGGGGCAAACTGTCACACGTCAGCTCGCAACATGGCATAAATTGAATCGTTTTTTGGCAATCAGGTAATTTCAAAGGGACAATAGCCACCTTTCTTCCTGGACCTGTCGCCTCTGGATTTCTTCCTTTGGGGTGCACTGAAAGGAAAAGTGTACAAGAACAAACCTTGTATAGTGGAGCAGTTAAACCGAATGTGATTGGATTGTTTACACATCTATCAAGGTATGCACTGCAATTTTTTTTCATTTCTATCACTTCATTATTATGCGAGTAACACATCATAACTTGGGGCCCCAACCAATATAATTTCCCTGTGTGTGCGTGTGCATATATATACACATACATAAATAAACACAAGCAAAAATTTAAAAGTTGTGAATGCATATGTATATCATCTCCTTTGCTACGAAACTCCTAAATAAGATAAGGTCAGGTTGGGGAGCATGCACTGGTAAAACATGTTGTCACACCCACCACACAATGAAACATCCCGGGATTCTGGTTGGCAAACCCCCAGGCAGACATGCATTCCACCCAGAAATGACCATCTATCTGCCGCAACCATGTGTTACGTGGGCATCCCCTTGGTCTGGTCCAGCCGCTAGTGTTCCTCAATAATGAAGATCCTGTGAGACAGACGACCCCCAGGGAAATTGCACCACATGGCTGTAGTGCCATAACTGATGCTCCCTGCATGCAGGTAATATGCCTCACTCAGGACTCCATGAGCAACCGTTCATTCAACATAAAGTCAAACTAAATGAGATCTGGTCTAACAAGTTAACTTCAGAAGTCACATAATTAGTTGTTTAGGTTCCATCTGTGTGCAATCAAAGTGTTAGCAAGCAACTTGAAAACTAAGGGGCACTCCAAACAGATCAGAAATATAGATCATTGTTTGTGTCACAATAAAAAATATTTTGCATCTTCATAGTGGTGGACATGTTGTGTAAAGCAAATGGTGCTAAACCACCCAAATCCATTTTAATTCCAACAAAGGACAAAGAACATTGGGGGATGAATATTTTTGCAAGACTACTGTTCATTACATGAGTCTTCAATTAGACCAAACACAAACATTGTTCTTCTTAGTTTCTAGGTGTATCTTACTCTCTAATAGCTCTTCCAAATATTTAATATATGATTAAAATTAATGAACTACTTCTACCTTAATGGCTAACATAGTAGCAACTACAAAACAAAGTAAAAATGACTAAAGCTGTAAAGCCGCTTTACTTCTCTGCAAATTACTTTTAATTTACCTTATAAGGAGTCAAGAAGAGGAAGAAAACATGTACTGTGGAGTATTACAAATCTTTTCCTAATATTTTTTGGTGATATTCCTATTATTCTTCAGCAAATAATTTAAAGGACAATTGCAGTATCAACAAGATTACTCCATCTAATGTATTGAGTATTTTATTAAAGTATTTGGCAGCAACTGTGACAAAGAAAATAAGGCAATTTCAATTTTCAAAAACAAGCATTACTTGTATTAATGTCTTACCAAGGCCTTTGCATGCTTTTCTAATGGCCTTTATATCAGCTGTCACATCAAAATCTGGATATTCTACAATGGTGGGCTAGAACACAGAAGCAGAAAATACAAGTAAGGAGCATGAAACAGATTCATTAGCAGTCAGCCTCTTCCACAAAAAACAAGCACTTGTGAAAATAGCAACTGTTCGTCTTTTCTTTTTTGTTAACTTTTAAAAATTCTTTCTTGATACCATCTGTGCTACTAAAAAGAACAATTCATAGAATACAAAGAACGATTTCAGCAGCATGCAATTTAGAAATTAATTGAGAATGGATAAAAATAAAAGAAACACGTAATTGTGAAGAAAAAGGAATAAAAGAATTGTCTAGTTACAATGCCCTCCATAATATTTAGGACAAAGACACATTTTCCTTTGTTTTACCATTCTGCTCCACAGTTTAAAATTACAAATCAAACAACTCATGACTGATTAAAATGCATATTGCAGACTAACACAAAACTTTATCAAGATACACCCCACCCATTTCAGGGCACCATAATGTCTGAGACAACTGGCATCACACAGGTGATAATTTCTCAGGTATGTTTCATTATTATCACTCAGGCATAAAACACCTTGGTTTGCTTCTACCTTTTGGTATCTGTAGTTGCCACTGCTCAACATGAGGACAAGAGCTGTGCCAAAGAAAGACAAAGAAGCCATTATGAAGTTGAAAATCAAGAATAAAACCATTAGAGACAACGGTAAAACCTCATTATTACCTACTGTAAATCAACTGTCTGGAATATTATTACACAGGAAGAATTCCCTGGTGAGCTCAGTAATTGAAAAGGGACTGGTATACCAAGGAAGACCGCCACTGCTGTTGACAGAAGAATCCTCACTATTTTAAAGAAAAGCCCCAAACACCTGTTCAACAATTCAGAAACAGACTTTAGAAGGCAGATGTGTATGTGTCAGAGACTAATACCCACAGAAGACCTCATGAATATAAATACACAGGCCACACTGCAATATGTAAGCCACTACATGGCCACAAAAACAGGATTACCATATTATATTTTGTGGAAAAATTACTTAAAGAGCCTGCAGATTCTGGAAACAGTTCTTGTGGACAGGCAACACCTAATGTTGCATCAGAGTGATGGCAATAGCAAAGTGTGAAGACAAAAAGGAACTGCCCAAGATCCAAATTTTACCACCCCATCTGTTAAACATCGTGGAGGTGTGCACACTTATCTTCATTGATAATGTAACTGCTGAAGACAGTGACACCATGAATTCTGGTGTATAGAAATATCTTCTCTGCTCAAGTTCCAGTAAATGCCTCTGAACTCATTAGATGGCACTTCATCATACAACAGGACAATGATCCTAAATATACTGAAAGGGCAACTTTATAGATTTTCCAAAGCTAAAAAATTGAAAATTCTTAAATAGACAAGATAGTCACTATATTTTTATCCAACTGAGCGTGCCTTCCATATGTTTAATATACCTTACCATAGCTATGTCTCATACATTCTGGTGGCCTGAAATGGAGGCCCATGTGTAAAAAGTGTAGTAATTTCTACATGCTGTGACAGAAATATATGCAAATACACCTAAATTAAAGTCTGCAATGTGCACTTTAATTAAATCTGAATTGTTTGATTTGTAATTTTAAACTGTTGAGCAGAGGGGTAAATCAAGTAAATAATGCACTGTAAGTGGACAAACAACAGATGAACAATATTACTTTGCACTATTTACGAACATTGGCATCTTGCAAAGAACTGAACTGGCTTGAATTATGAGTGTTAAACTCTGCTTTTAAAAAATAAAATAAAATAAATGATAATGTAACATTCTCAAAGCTGCTTAACTCAGTACAAGGTAATGAGGGTATTAGTACCAAACACAAGACAGGAATCCACTTTGGATGAGGTGCCAACCAATCTCAATGCCCACTTACACATTGACCCCTACTAAGATACCCATATATCCATATTTACACTTTGTCAATTTGTAAATACCATTTAATAAAGCATATTATGTCTTTGGGAATAGGAGTAAATTTTGAGTATTTAGGTAAAAACTCCTGGAGAAAAGGTACACTCTACACAGATCAGAAATGGAGTGGGATTTGTACATAAGAACTCTGAATTAAATGGCAGGATATTTAACTACACAATGAAAATGTATTGTGGAATTTTACCATGCTAACCAAGCTTAAGAGTATATAGAATAGAGCAAAATTTACAAAAACTATACAGATAATTAATTTTCAGTAACACCCAAAATAAAATGTAAGTTGGTAAAAATAAAAAATAAAGAAGGAAAGATCACATAAAGAAAATGTTCAAATTAAGACAAAATTAAGAGTAAATTAAAAAGGGATATAAAGAATCGGTAACGTAGGAGAACAAAAGGGTGCAGCAGATGGAACAACAATAATTGTATATAAATTTGACAGTAAGGGAAGACCCCGGAAATGTATAGTACATAAAAGAAGATACCAAAATAAGTAGTACCAAAGAAGTACCAAATAACCCAAGCAAATAAATATTTGTTAAAACATGTGGGAAATAGAAACTGAAACAGTGGAAATGCAAATGACAATGTGAAAGCGTATGTATTAATAAATGTACCCTTATATCATCAATATATATGTATATATATATATATATATATACATATATATACATATATATATAATGAATGTCCCCTTGGGATTAATAAAGTATCTATCTAAATATTCTACATAAAAGGATTAAATATCATTTGTTTATTCAAGGCAGGCCTAAGGAATAATCAGTCCTTTGTAACTACTGAATGTGAGACAAGTATACAGTAAAATACTGCAGTGTATATGTAGAAGTGCTGCATGTTCACTGAAATAATCCCACCCCCAGTGGTTTGTCAATTCCTTCCCGACAGCCTTGCTTAATGCTGTTAAATCAAATACTGCACATACGTCATTGCTTCTCAGGGTCAGTCCTCCCATTACAGGAACAAACAAGGAAAATGGAATTCTGGTGGGGGGTGGTGAAATAGGCTTAACAAGCCATGCTAACAAAGGACAAAAAGTCCTTTAGACCTCTAGGGGCAAAATACATCAGGTATTACAGTCATTTCATGAAAGAATCACCAAAATATTACACTTCAACAGATTGGAAGAAAAACATCCCAGCAAATGCACTCTATTGCATCTCTAATCACTCTTTACACTGATACAGTAAATTAATTTTTAACATGTTTTTCTTCTTCTAAAAATACTTCACATAAAAGATTCATTTTATTTAATAAATATACACGAAGATAAGCACATTATTGATTATATATGTGTATATATATGTATATTATTTATATACATATACACACACACATACACATACATACACTTAGCTGGCTTATTAGGTTTGAAACTATCACTGAGTTGTCTCCTCTATTCAGTTTCACTAAACCGAAAAGAACATCCCATGGGCCAGTTATGTGTGCGTGTGCGTGTGCGTGCGCGGTTGGGTAGTCTCCTTTGAGGTTAGTGATCCTCCACCTTGTTGGAATCCAATTGGTCCATATAAAGTTTTTTTTTTTTTTTTTGCCTTGCGCTGTATAAGGAGATCTCCAGTTCTGATTAATCGTGAGCATCTCAAGTTACAATTAGCACTGTATAAGATATTTAACCATTTTAGAGGTCAATAAATTATGAACAACTTACAGTATTTTATTACTGCGCCACGAAAGAAAAATGTCACAAACCTCATCTTCAACCAAATTTCAAACAGAATATGGTTTAGTGCACTTTATATTGAACTTCAGAACGAGGAAACGCCCTGAAGGGATTTTCAAGCAGGTGGAAATCGGGTCGGTTTGTACGGGACACGCCTAACGGTCTGCAACTGCATATTTCACTAAAAACGCCTCTTTTCTTTGATGCATAGACTTAGCACTTTGCTTGGCAGTAATATCATCCTGCACCATTTTGCCGTCAAACGCAGTTTTTAAGTTGTATATTTTTATCATTTATCTCTACAAGGATCTATTTGACGCATCGTATTACATATTTTACAACCGAACGCTGTATATCAGACATCGCGTCAGCATTTGTTGATATCTTCCAAGTATAAAACAAACTATTTAGCGTGTATCATATGTCTAACCCCGTGGTCCAGTTGGTAACTGTCATACCGACGAGGAATGTAGCAATAATTACTCACTTGCACGTTTCCCATCGTGTTTTGTTTTGTTGTTTTTTTTTTTTTGTACACTGAAAATCAGACACCCGCTCAGCTCCTCAGTCCGGTCAGCGCTGCCAAGTCTTGTCTAGGTCAGCGCAGCAATCAGCGCGCTCCAGTGCCGAGTGTAGATGACGTCAGAAAGGTGGAGCGCGCGATAGTTGGCTGGTTTCATGCTTCTTAATTTGGCTTAGGAGCTAGCGCCCCAAGTGTTACAAGGCAGTTCACAAGGATTTAAGGTCTACAGCCCACATTATATATTATCACAAAATAAAACTAATTATTCTGAATATTGTACATATATTGCGAGACGTGTCTTATGTCTTCAGGCTATTCGACCAAGGCCATGAATCTTACATTTTTTTTTTTTTTTAAAGGCTATCCGTGTAGTGTAAAGCACTAGCCAATTTGACGAAAAAAAGCACGTCCCTGTCCATGTAAATGGCTTTGGAATAGTCCTAACGGACCCTCCTCCCGTGTAACTGCATAATTACGTTGCAATTCCTGTCTAATATCAGCCAAACTTAATCCTGGGATTTGTTAATATTAACTTAAATTCCTATACTCGGTTTCTGGATTCAAAGTTAACTCATTACGCATGCACTGTATAACTGTGACATTTAACATAAGACCTTTTCATTTTATAGACATACTGTTTAGAATATTCACTGACTTCTTCAACAACAAAAAATGGTGTCATGTGTACAATATTATACCACTACCTGCTCCCTCAACGGATTAAAAATGAGCAGAAGAGAAACGACAAAGATCTAAAGTTGCTTTTATGTTTGAAGAAGCAGAGCTGTAACAAGAAGAGGCTGTCATGTTTTGAAGAAGGTGAGCTGATCCCAGTTGACTAAGCTTTATTCTTTTCAGTTTCAGACATTATAGTACATTTCTAAGCCATTGTGAAATATATTGTGGTGAAGAATTCTTCCAGTTAAACAAAACTATAAAGTGAACTACCAGTGTAACAAAGGTAACTAAATTAGCATGATTACTGAGGATAGGGGAAGCATCTAGTACCTTTCTAGAATATTGTAATAAAGATGTTGTTTCTCATGAAGTGGTGCAAAAGCAAATAACCATGAAAGGCCCACTTGTTCGTAAAACTCTCCTGGTGCCCTGTATATGGTGCTTTAAATAACTGTACGAAAAAAAATAACAGTTCTATATTGCATCATTTTACTTGCAGCTAAGCAACAATTAAGTGAAGCCTGAAATGAAGATTCATACCCAGTTCTACTCATCTTCTACCTATTCCTCCCTTTATATAAACCTGTCAAAGTATATTTTATGTTTCCACTAAGTTTTCACAGTGTATTTATGCTACTCATTTTTACTCAGATCATTTGTTAAAAAGCAGATTACAACTGTTGGGAATAACACATTATACAAGCAGGAGAACATTAAGTCAGTTAAGCTGCTTTGCTTTGCTGGTAGTAACAAAAAATCTCTTCCAGCCATTTTAAAATTTTATCAGGTTTCAGGAACATGACTCATCACTTTTTCCAGATTCTTGTGACATGATTATTTTTCTGAGAAGAGGTCCATCATGAGTACAAATCCTACAAAAAATATGAGGGTATAATTTAATTTTTATCAGAAAATGTTGTGATTGGTCTGCATCACTAATCCCTTTGAGATTTTGAAGATCCACGAAGTTGAATCTCTTCAAGATTTAAGAGGTTTGATTACCTTAGCCTATCTGTGTGTTGTCAGGAAGATTGTGACTCCATCCCTAGCCCGTCCTGTTGCCTTTAGTCTCTTTAGTTTTATTGAGGACCAAAAATAATATGTTAAATATCTGATATGGACTGGATTCTATCAACCAACAACTACCAAAACAATTTTCCTACAGAAAAGTCACAGGGTACCTTGCACTCCTCACAATCAAATATTCAGCCTCACATCTCTCTTGTGACTTTTGTTCATTTTTATCAGCTTATGATTATGTGGACAAGGCAGCACATTAAGAAAGCTATCAGCAGCCACAAAACAAAAATCAGCATCGAGTGAAAAAATGACATCAGCATATAAAGTTGAGAGTTGAAGTCAGTATACAAGTGACAATTTGTAGGTAAAGCATCAAATGGTACTTGACAACATTAAAAAATGGGTGTAAAAGAGCTGATGGTGGATCATGTAGACCATATTCAAAACTAGTCAGAAATGGACAGAAATCACATTTAACATGAGTGGAAATGCAAATGTATTTTTTATCCACATTCAACAATTATGTTAGTACAAAGCTGCGGTGGGCTGGCGACCTGTCCGGGATTTGTTTCCTGCCTTGCGCCCTGTGTTGTCTGGGATTGGCTACACCAGACCCCCATGACCCTGTAGTTAGGATGTAGCAGGTTGCATAACTGATGGATGGATGTTAGTAGAATGTTCAAAAGAATCGGTAGTGGTAAGCCAGGATGGGTGGCCAGTCCTGACACATACCCAGCCTTAGAAAGTGAATGAAGTGGCGGCAGCTGTGTGTTTGAAGTCAAGCAACCATCTCCTGCATGAGACTTTCACAACTTTGGCATCATACTTAAAAATTAAAGTTCTTTATAGCAGTGTGACATGTCTTTTCACTTTTTCTTGTTGGGTCAGTTTCCATTCTAACTACAAATCAGCAGTCATACTGTTTTGTGCTAAATAGATAAACAAGAGCAGACAACCCAGCCACAGGTGAAGCACAAACCAGTGTGTTTCATCGTGCCAGTCCAAAGCTCAGATAAATGGGGAAGGTTATATCAGAAAGGGCATCCTGTGTAAAATTTTGCCAAATCAATATGCAGACAATACAAATTTCCATACCGGATCGGTCAAGCCCCGGGGTAACAATGACCGCCACCAGTACTGTTAGCCAACAGGGTGCTGACGGAAATTGGGCTACTGTTGGCCAAAGTAGAAGAAAAAGGTTATTCTGAACAATACGTCAAGAGTTTTTTGGAGGTGAAAAGAGTGTCAGACAGAGTAATGACTATGAAGCTGGAAATTGGAGATGTGATGATGAGTATATTTTTGCATATGCCCCGCAAGTTGGGTGTGTGATGGATGAGAAAGAAGATTTTTGGAGTGAATTGGATGAAGTGATGAACTGTGCACCCAAGTGACAGAAAGTGGTGATTGGAGCGGATTTCAATGGGCATGTTGGTGAAGGGAACAGAGAAGACAAGGAGGTGATGGGTAGGTATGGTGTCAAGGAGAGGAATGAAGAAGGTCAGATGATAGTGGATTTTGCCAAAAGGATGGCTGTCCATCCATCCATTGTCTAACCCACTGAATCCGAATACAGGGTCACGGGGGTCTGCTGGAGCCAATCCCAGCCAACACAGGGCACAAGGCAGGAATCCAATCCAGGGCAGGGTGCCAACCCACCACAGGACACACACAAACACACCAGGGCCAATTTAGAATCGCCAATCCACCTAACCTGCATGTCTTTGGATTGTGGGAGGAAACCGGAGCGCCCGGAGGAAACCCACGCAGACACGGGAGAACATGCAAACTCCACGCAGGGAGGACCCGGGAAGCGAACCCGGGTCTCCTAACTGCGAGGCAACAGTGCTACCACTGCGCCACCGTGCCGCCCAAGGATGGCTGTGGTGAATAAATATTTTAAGAAGAGGGAGGACATAGGGTTACATACAAGAGTGGAGGAAGATGCACACAGGTAGATTACATCCTATGCAGAAGAGTCAATCTGAAGGAGATTAAAGACTGCAAAGTGGTGGCAGAGGAAAGTTTAGTTAAGCACGATAGGATGGTGATCTGTAGGGTGTCATTGGAGATCAAGAAGAAGAAGAGAGTGAGGGCAGAGCCAAGGATCAAATGGTGGAAGTTGAAAAAGGAAGATTGCAAGTTTGAGTTTAGGGAAAAGGTGAGACAGGCACTGGGTGGTAGTGAAGAGTTACCAGACAGTTGGTAAACTACAGCAGATGTAGTATGGGTGACAGCAAGAAGGGTGCTTTGTGTGACATCTGGACAGAGGAAAGAGGAAAAGGAAACATGGTGGTGAAATGGGGAAGTACGGGAAAGTATATAGAGGATAAGGATGGCAAAGAAGAAGTGGGATAGTCAGAGAAATGCAGAAAGTAGACAAGAGTACAAGGAGATAAGGCATACAGTGAAGAGAGAGGTGGCGAAGGCAAAAGAAAAGGCATATGATGAGTTGTATGAGAAGTTGGACACTAAGGAGAGAGAAAAGGACCTGATTGGCTAGACAGAGGAACCAAGCTGGGAAAGATCTGCAGCAGGTTAGGGTGATAAGCGATAAAGATGGAAACGTACTTACAGGCTAGGAGAGTGTGTTGAGCAGACAGAAAGAGTACTTTGAGAGACTTATGAATGAAGAGAATGAGAGAGAGAAGAGGTTGTATGATGTGGAGATAGTGAAGCAGGAAGTGCAAAGGATTAGCAAAGAGGAAGTAAGGACAGCTATGAAGAGGATGAAAAATGGAAAGGCCATTGGTCCAGACGACATACCTGTGGAAGCATGGATGTTTTTAGGAGAGATGGCAGTGAAGTTTTTAACCAGATTGTTTAATGGAATCTTGGAAAGTGAGAGGATGCCTGAGGAGTGGAGAAGAAGTGTACTGGTGCCGATATTTAAGAATAAGGGGGATGTGCAGGACTGTGGGGATAAAATTGATGAGCCACAGCGTGAAGTTATGGGAAAGAGTTGTGGAAGCTAGGTTAAGAAGTGAGGTGATGATTTGTGAGCAGCATGGTTTCATGCCAAAAAAGAGCACCACAGATGCAATGTTTGCTCTGAGGATGTTGATGGAGAAGTATAGAAAAGGCCAGGAGGAGTTGCATTGCACCTTTGTGGACCTGCATATGACAGGGTGCCTCGAGAGGAGCTGTGGTATTGTACAAAAAAGTCGGGAGTGGCAGAGAAGTACATAAGAGTTGTACATAATATGTACAAGGGAAGTGTGACAGTGGTGAGGTCTGCAGTAGGAGTGACGGATGCATTCAAGGTGGAGGTTGGATTACATCAGGGATTGGCTCTGAGCCCTTTATTATTTGCAATGGCGATGGACAGGTTGACAGATGAGATTAGACAGGAGTCCCCGAGATTATGATGTTTGCTGATGACATTGTGATCTGTAGCAATAGTAGGGAGCAGGTTGAGGAGACCCTGGAGAGGTGGAGATATGCTCTAGAGAGGAGAGGAATGAAGGTCAGTAGGAACAAGACAGAATACATGTGTGTAAATGAGAGGGAGGTTAGTGGAACGGTGAGGATGCAAGGAGTAGGGCTGGTGAAGGTGGATGAGTTTAAATACTTGGGATCAACAGTACAGAGTAATGGGGATTGGGGATGAGAGGAGAAAAAGAGAGTGCTGGCAGGGTGGAATGGATGGAGAAGAGTGTCTGGAGTAATTTGTGACAGAGTGAGAGAGAAGGTCTACAGGATAGTAATGAGGCCAGCTATGTTATATGGGTTGAAGACGGTGGCACTGACCAGAAAGCAGGAGACAGAGCTGGAGGTAGCAAAGTTAAAGATGATAAGATTTGCACTGGGTGTGATGAGGATGGATAGGGTTAGAAGTGACTACATTAATGGATCAGCTCAAGTTGGACAGTTGGGAGACAAAGTTAGAGAGGCAAGATTGCATTGGTTTGGACATGTGCAAAGGAGAGATGCTGCATATTTTGGGAGAAGGATCCTAAGGATAGAGTTGCCAGGAAAAAAGGAAAATAGAAAGGCCTAAGAGAATGTTTATGGATGTGGTGAGATAGGACATGCAGGTGATGGGTGTAACAAAAGAAGATGCAGAGGACAGAAAGATATGGAAGAAGGTAATCCGCTGTGGCAACCCCTAACGGGAGCTGCCGAAAGAAGAAGAGGATGAAGATAAAGAAGAGCAGACATTGGAGACACTTTTGAATTATATAATCGCTAAATTATATACTGTCATGCATGTGTGCCTTGGGGACAGCTTAAAGGCTCTGGTAGTGGTAATTCTTTGCCAGTCCACAAGATGGCAATGTTTACTAACACCTCTTCTCTTCCTCCCTCTACAGATTGTCTCTACGTACACTCTCAACCAATTACAAAATGAGACATGGCTACTCAGCATAACATTGGCAGTGTAACAACAACAACAACATTTATTTATATAGCACATTTTCATACAAACAGTAGCTCAAAGTGCTTTACATAATAAAGAATAGAAAAATAAAAGACACAATAAGAAAAACAAAATAAATCAACATTAATTAACATCAAATAAGAGTAAGGTCCAATGGCCAAGGGGGACAGAAAAAACAAAAAAAAAAACTCCAGATGGCTAGAGAAAAAAATAAAATCTGTAAGGATTCCAGACCATGAGACCACCCAGTCCCCTCTGGGCATTCTACCTAACATAAATGAAACAGTCCTCTTTGGATTTAGGGTTCTCACGGAAGGACTTGATGATGATGGTCACTTAGACTTCTGCCTTTTAATCCATCCATCATTGTTGGAGCATCATGAAGCTTTGAGTAGGTGGAGGTGGCGCAGGCCACCACCACAAAGAAACCGGAAAAAGGAACAGAAAAGAGAGTAGGGGTCAGTACGGATTTTAGAGCCACCATGAGTAATTATTATGAGGAAATTGAACATACAGAGTATCAAGATTAACTTGTTCTGACACTTTTTAATAGATGGAAGCCAAGTGGCCATTTCCCATCGTAACACCTGTTGTGGTCTTCACTGATCCTTTAGCAAATTTACATTTTCAATTTCAGCAAACTTCAGCTCTCTTTAAATGGAAGCAGTCGAACAATGACTTCCTAAAGATTGCTAACAATTACTCCCTAAAGTTTTCTGGGTCAGACTTTGTATTAAACCATGATTTGTTATATATCATGTAGCGGAATATGAGGCATGGTAAGGATGCTGCTGCTAGTTCCCTGAACCTACCAGAGGCAGGCCTGTGAACTAGCTCATGCCCACATCCAAGGCGCCCATTTGAGAGCTGATGAAGACACTAGAATGGATAAAATTCTGTTTCTTTTGACCAGAAATAAATGAAATTGTCCTCTACTTTTTTGCATTGTATTTTGAATCTTGATTGTAGCAAATTCCTTGGAAGGACTGTGTTCCTCTGATTCTGGTGCCGCTCATATTCCCTTTGAGCATATTAAGGTCAACACAGTAGGACCTCTTGAGCCCTCTGACCATGACCACATATATTAGTGCTGATAGACTATGCTACACAATATCCAGAGGCTATCCTCTTGAGAGCTGCCAATTCCAAGAATATCACACAGGAACTGGAAGGGATCATTGTGCATGTCAGCATTGCTAAAGAAGTCTCCTCACCTAGGAGATGTTCGAGGAGGTTGCCAAATTAGTTATTCCCTTCATTCTGTTTTCTTACTGGGAAGTCTCACAAGCCTCTGCGGTCTTCTTCCTTTTTTAGCTCTTATACTGATGACTACCCATATGACTATTAGATATTCTAAGAGAAGGTTGAGAAGATGAAGCCCTCCCTTCCACAAATATTCTTGAGTATATTGTGCAAGTGCGCGATAAATCTGAAAACATTTCACCTATTTTAAAGTTAATATGGAGCATGCACAAACAATTGTTACGACTGTGGCTGGAGACTGTGTCTTGGTCCTCATTCTCACTTCCTATTCTAAATTATTGGCATATTGGCAATTAATTATTACAAAATTAATTACAATTAATTAATTACAAAATTAAGAAATGAAAGAGACTGGTTGAATATTTGGTGAAATAACCAAATTGCTAACCTCACAACAAGTATATCATATCAATCTTTTGAAACCAAGGAAAAATAGACAGCCCGATCCCTACTTAAGACAAACTCGTTTTTTTTTGCCAACAAAAATAAGTTTAATTTTGGAACAAATTTGACATTTAAACAGAGACAATAAATCTCAAAGCAGCCATCTTGTCTATCTTGGAAGTGGTGAATGAGAGACCTAGTAGGACCACTCCAATTGATCATGATATTATTACAGAACCAGTGGTAGTTGTCCGAGAATGCCTGTACCGCCTCCCAGAAGCAAAATGTGCAGAAGTGGAACTTGAGATCAAACAAATGCTAGACCTTGGTGTGATTGAGGAAAGTTTTAGTCCTTGGTCTAGCCCTAATGTATTGCTGTCAAACCTGGAAGAAAGTTGACACTTTTGCAAGTCTTCTGCTGACTTAACCGAATCTCTCAATTTGATACTTATCTGATGCCTCACATGGATGAACTCCTTCAATGGCTTGGTAAAGCTCAATTCTTGACTGTGCTTGACATGACAAAAGGATACTGGCAGATCCCTTTAATGGAATCTGTTAAGGAAAAGACTGTGTTTAGTACCCCTAGTGGTCACTGGCATTATTGTGTTCTCCCAGTGTCTGGAGGATAGAGTGCTACGTCCTCACAATTCCTACAGTGCTGCCTACCTGGACAATGTCATCATCTGTTTCAGCACCTGGGTGGAAAATGTATAGCATGTTTATGTCATGCTTATGAAACTAAGCGAAGTTGGTCTTCAGATAAATCCACAGCAATGTTATTTTGGATTGACAGAGACAAAATATTTAGGTTACTTGAGGGGTATATGTATGATATGTCCATAGTTCACCAAGGTTGATGCCTTCACAAAATGAGCCCTTAGCAGGGTACTACTGTTGGTTTATTCCCCAATTCTCTAAGAGGACAGTGCCCTTAACAGACTTTAACTTGGTGGAATGGGATACTAAAACAGAAGCCACATTCTGTGACTTGAACCAGGCTCTTATGTCTGCATCACTTTTGTCTGCTCCTGATTTTTTTGCACCCTTTATTCTCCAGTCTCATGTTTCTGATACAGGCCTCGGTGCCATGTTGAGCCAAATTGTTGATGAAGTACAACACCGCATCATGTACCAGAGCCAGAAATTGCTGGAACAAGTCACCAGATGTAAACATGAAGCCTTAGCAACTAAATGAGCTATTAGCCAACTAAGGTACTACCTGCTAGGCCTTGAATTCATTTTGGTTACACACCTTGAACCTCTCCAGTGGATGGTTTTGTATAAGGAGCTGAATCTGCGTGTCACTCTGTAGTTTTTGGACCTCAATCCTTACAAGTTTAAAGTCCTTTATTTTCAATTATATGGGTTATGCTAGTCTGTTTTTTGTTACAATACACATGCAATTAATATACAGTATGAAATGCATGTTAAAGGAAGTCTTTGAGAAAACTTATGATTATGGTGTGCTGTAACATATTTTGAATATTGCTGAAGACAGATGCTTTAGGTCCAGGGCTGGATTAAGGTCAGTTTGAGTTTGACATCCCTGTACAAAAACATACCATGGATACAAAATTAGTGTTTTAAAAATGCTGCAGACAAGTTTCTGCCAAATATTGTGCCAAAATATTTATATATGTACTGTGTTTCACACTGAATATTTTTAGTGAGTGGTATTAATTGAAGGACCCAGGGTATAGGCCTGTCTTAACGTATGGGCACAATGTGCACTGGCCAGGGGTCCCAGGAACATAGGGGCCCATGATGTTAAATAATGCAAAGAAGATCTTTTTACAACAAACAAGTACATACAACTTTTAAACTGTATTCCTGTACTTCTTCTTTTAGCTGCCCCCAGTAGGGATTGCCACAGCAGATCATTTCTTTCCATACAGTATCTTGCTGTCCTCTACATCTTGCTCTGTTACATGCATCACCTGCATGTCCTCTCTCACCACATCCATAAACCTTCTCTTAGGCCTTCCTCTTTTACCTTTGCCTGGCAGCTCTATCATTAGCATCTTTTTCCCACTACACCCAGCATCTCTCCTCTGCCATGACCAAACCAATACAATCTCGCCTGTCTGATTTTATTTCCAAACCACCCAACCTGAGCTGACACTCTAATGTACTTGTTCCTAATCCTATTCATCCTCATCATGCCCAATGCAAATCTTAGCATATTTAACTCTGCCACCTCCAGATTTGTCTCCTGTTTTTTGGTCAGTGCTAGTCTCCAACCCATATAACATAGCTGGTCTCACAACGGTCTTGTAGACCTTCCCTTTCACTCTTGATGATTACCTGTCTGTCACAAATCACTTCTGACACTTTTCTCCACCCATTCCACCCTGTCTGCACTCTCTTTTTCACCTTTCATCCACAATCCCCATTACTCTGTGCTGTTGATCCCAAGTATTTAAACTCATCCACCTTCTCCAACTCTACTCCCTGCATCCTCACCATTCCACTGATCTCCCTCTTATTTACACACATGCATTCTGTCTTGTTCCTACTGACCTTCATTTGTCTCATCTCTCGAGCATATCTCCACCTCTCCAAGGTCTCCTCAACCTGCTCCGTACTCTTGCTAAAGATCACAAGCTGTAACATAAACTTTAACTTAACTTCAAAGCCAAACAATTCTTATGATGAACACTGATCATTTGTGCCCAGAGATGGTGGAAGCAATGCACAAGCTGGACCAGTGACAGCTTGCAAACAACCTATTGCACAGTTTAGTTAATACTAGGCTGACCCGCCTTTTAAGGCGACCGACTTTTAAGTTGACCACTTCTTAAGGCAATTCAATATGTAGATCAATTTGATATTTTATACAAACTCATTAATTTAGTTATATTGCATTTGAGCGGTATTACTTTAATACTCATAGTTTCTGTTATTTTTGTGATGAAATTGAAACTTTTTTTCTATATTGAGGTCGCCCTTTTGAACACCCCTGATATTTACTACGTGGTGAGGCATTTGTACTCCATCAACATTAATTATTTCCAGAGACAAAATTTTGTCTATTTTTCCAGCGCATCGCTCACAAAAGCAAGGGAACGATGGGAGCACCAGAACTCTGCTCACATCATGTCGCCTGCACGCAAGCTGCAAGTAGTAAGTCTGTGATAAGCGGAATACCGCTGCGCTTTCCACTCACGGGATGGAAGGACAATCCCGACCACTTTTATATAGTAAGAAAGAAGAAGAAGATATCACACAGTCTGGAGTAGAAAATCATCTTTTACCTGGAAAAACGAAACTACAAATCCCATCATGCATTGCAAAATGGACGGGGCGTGTGTGAAACTCCACTCCTGCGTAGCACTCACGGGACGGAAGGACAATCCCGACCGCTTTTATATAGAAGGATGATTTCAAAAATAAGAGTTCAGGGATATGCTTCCCTGTTTAATTTGTTTATTAAAGCTGTAATTTGGTGAGTTTGTTTAATATTTTATTGATTCTGAGGAATACATTACAATGAGCAAATTACAATGCAGTAACACACATAGTACTACATTCTTTTTCAAATTAAATCAGGTTCCACATCCCCTTCCCAACTAAATATGAGAAAAAGAAAAACATTTAATCTCTCCAAGTTACTACAGAACTCAAAAGGTTAGCAAAGGTTCAGCATATTGATAAAAACAACGTTTGAATTATCCTTTGTTCAATTATCAGACTTTTTTCTAATGTTTAAAAGTATAAGATCTCTATCTCCCATTGTGTTATGATAGTTGTGTTAGAAGAATTTTCTTTGAAAAGAATAACATTGTTTGCTAGCAGTGTATTGTAGTGTAAATATCATGAAAGAATGCTCATTAAGCATTAATGTCCCTTTGTTTACTACCCTAAATAGTACTTCACCACCGATACCATTTCTGGCTGGGTAGTGTTGCACTGCTTTGAAGTCACTGGTATTGTCTGGAGATGTATATTTATCATGCTGATAAGTATAATTTCTACAGTAGATGTTAGAAGGTGTTTTCTCTAGGCACTTCAGTTTCCTTTGTCTAAGGATTGTTCCCTCCTTGTGCCTTATGCTTGCTGGGAAAATCTCCAGCTTTGCCATGAACCTGCTCTGGATAAAGTGGGATTACAAAATGGTTGGAAGGTTAGAAAAGTTTTGCACTTTTCTCTCAGCAGCATCTGTTGTTTGCATGCAAGAAAATTAATGTTTTAATCAATGATTTAATTAAAAGCACACTTATTTAGAGGAAGAAAATATTTTGGCAGTATAAAAATCTCCAACGGTCCCAATACCTAGTGTATTCCGTATGTCAAATGTCATGTACTTGAGGAATAATTATATTATATTATATTATATTATATTATATTATATTATATTATATTATATTATATTATATTACTAGCTGTGCTATACATCTAAGACAGGTTGAAATTTAAGTAATCAATGTAGATTAAACTTTGCAGTGCACCATCTATTGGAAAGTATTTTGCAATGCATGTACTAATAAAATGCACTGTATTTGTCATTTGTATTTGACATTTACAGAAATAAATTTCATTACTGCAAACGTCTGTGATGCACAATCTGTTGGAATGACAAATGCAATGCATATATCTGTGTCGTATGCCGTCTGATATGGGGTTCGAAAATACGGTCTTAATGTTTGTGATGTACCACCAGTTGGAATGATAAATACAATGGATTTTATTATTACCACCAGTTGGAATGATAAATACAATGGATTTTATTATTACTAATGTTTGTGATGCACTATCTTTTGAAGTGACAGAGACTTAGCAAGGACACACAGATACACAGATATACAGACACTTATCCTTTTATTAAGGCTTATTAAGGCAATGGTACAATTAAAGCTGTTATCTCAGCCACTCAGAGTCTCCGACATTGATACTCTTCTATGCACTCTCCATGCGAATTCTACTTAGCTACTGCTAATTAATGGTAACTGCTACACAGAGCAATGCATATGGTGAATAATTAATGCTGACTTTCCAATCCATAGTTTACCACGCAGTCCTAACTTTATTTCTTTGTGAATACTAATATAGTGCCAGTATATTCAATACACAGATTTTAGCTTTGATTGAGCAATTTAGAAATTGTATTGAAAGTCTACCAACAATACGACTGTCATAGAACTCCTTAAAGTACCCCTGTTTGAGTGTGTGCACGCTGCTTCATAACCCCTAGGCATTTCTGATTGAATTAGAATAGGCACTTGGCATTATTAGCCTTCAAGAAACCATCAGTAGAGAGAAATTGATTTGATTTACCTAAACAAATTACATACCAGTTAAAGATCATACATTTTGTACAAAAGTAACTACTAGGTTTTATAGGATATTGAATGAATTGAATAATATTTTAATTGTTTTTTGCATGCTGCTTATGCTATACTTGGAGCCACTTTATCTAATAGCTAAGTAATTATTCTCCTGTGAGATATGATATGATGAAGAATCTGAGAAAAGCAGTCATTATTCTCGGAGCACAATACTTAACTTGACCAGTTGTGCATTGTCTATATATTGTTAGTTTGTCGGGGAGAAAGGACCAGCTTATGCCTGTCATGTTTTGGGTTATCTGGAATCTGTTCAGGTGAGACTATACAAGATAAATTAATGTTTATAGTTTGTCAATTATTGCATTTGTGTTTTACTGCTAAAAACAGATGCTTTATAAATATTTGTGTCCATTAGATTAGACCAGATTCACAGAGGAGATACAGCCAATCAATTGACTTCATTTATTTTATTAATAAGCCATTCATAGCAGAATATTTATTGAAGCAGCTTACCACTGGCTATTTATTTAAGTGAAAGTGAATTATACAGTAAATACAAAGAAACTTGGGACACATTTTTAAATCAAGCATCAGGATGTTGATAAGGATATTTATAAAAACTAGTGGATTTGCTTTTTACTTACTTTTAGGAAATTATAACTTGTGATATTTCTGTGTGTGTTTCTTTGAAGTAGGTGTACTGTTACTGTTATGACAGAAATATTTCTTATCACTGTTTATATTTTGTAGTGGAATGTTTCTTGTATTTGTGGTCCTAAAGTTTTCTGTTTAGTATTACAGATGAAATAACATATGCACTGGTGATGAATACGCAAAATGGTGGTGCACACTGAATAAAATGAGATGGAGTTGCAAAAATTACAAAATATTTCAATAAAATAAGTTCAAAAACAAAACAAACATGAGACTAAATTCTATGAAATTTAAAACATCGGAAAAAATAACAGATGAACCAGAAAAAGTAATTAAACTATAGAAAGATTTATTAGGGACCACAATTCAGGACAACATGGCATTTTGTACAGATGGGTGCACCAGCACATGATGTGTCCTGTGACATAAAGGCAATCATCTTTATGCAGTTAGCGTGAATTTAAAAGTTTGTCTGAGCTTCATTATAAAAAAATAAATGCTCTTAATAGTAAAAAATATTCTTTTGTTTATGTATTCAAGTGAATATGGGTCTTGATTTGTCATCCAATTTTTGTGATTTTGAGTCTGGATTAACTCTTTACACAAAGCTGCTCATGTCTGCTGCCATAGTGTAGATCTGTGATGATCTCTAATCAGGGATTCCAACACAGAAGCTATCCCCAGATTCAATAGGTCTTTTGAAGATAATACAGTACAGGAAATTAGTACTGTTGGCTTTACCAACACATTTACCCTGTACATATTTATGTTGGTTTATGATTCTTGATTGAAGGTGGTGATTACTAGTTACTATCACTCTAGTGCTTATGTATTAATCCCATTATTGTAGATATTATAAGTATATATGAAGTGCAAAAAATACTCTTCCTGTGATGGATCCTGTATCTATACTAATAAAAGGCAAAGCCCTCACTGACTTACTCACTCACTCACTCACTGTCTCACTCACTGACTCACTCACTCATCACTAATTCTCTAACTTCCCGTGTAGGTAGAAGGCTGAGATTTATTCCTTACAGCTTACTTACAAAAGTTAAGCAGGTTTCATTTCGAAATTCTACGATTAGCGGTCATAACGGTTGATAACGGTCGACAATGTTCGCCATGTTGAACTTTCTTATTTATGGCCCCATCTTCACGAAATTTGGTAGGCGGCTTCCCTGCGCCAACCGAAACCGATGTACATACTTATTTCGATGGTATGACGCCACTGTCGGTCGCCATATTGAACTTTCCAACATCACTAATTCTCCAACTTCCAGTGTAGGTAGAAGGCTGAAATTTGGCAGACTCATTCCTTACAGCTTACTTACAAAAGTTAAGCAGGTTTCATTTCGAAATTCTATGCGTAACGGTCATAACGGTCAACAACGTGCACCATGTTGAACTTTCTTATTTATGGCCCCATCTTCACGAAATTTGGTAGGCGGCTTCCCTGCGCTAACCAAAACCGATGAACTTTTCTACGGGCTTTGTTACTTATGGGCCCATCTTCAAGAAATTTGGTACGCGGGTTCCCAACGCTAACTGAATCCTACTTACGTACATATATACGTCCATAGCCTGTAGCTTGGTCACCGTGTGAGGCGGTGTTGGGTCCTCCATCCCAACGCCTCCCACATTGTTGGCTGCCTGCCTATATAAGGCTGTCCATCGCTCCGGTCTCTACATTCCCTTCCTTGCTTCGCCACGGGCTTCACGTCTCCCTGCTGATAACTACAGTTATTGTGTAGGTATTTTAGGCTTACTTTACATTGTTCAGGTACCCATTTCCTTTATCATTCCAACCGTACCCCCATTAACATGTCTATCGAGGGGATCACCATCGATCAAAGAACTGTCACTTACCGAGTGGTTTCCATGCCCGGAGAAGACACCTGCCTTTTCCATTCTCTTTGTTACATGTTGCACGGCCATATCAGGCTCACTCTTGATATCCGGAGGAACATTGTTTCTTATGTATTGAATGACTGGGACAGGTTCAAGCTGTGGACTGATGACGGTACAGGAGATAATTATACTACACAGGAGCACTAGAAGAGTGAAATGCTTAAGCCCTTCACCTATGGTTCTGCATGTGAGTTGATGGCTGCCGCTGAATTGTTCGGTTGTCGCTTTCAAGTGTACCAAAATGACCAAGTATTTTACACTTTTCGACAACTCTGAACCATCTTAGATTCACAGGTGACGATTTCAGTAGTGGACACTTTGATGTTTATGAATGTTTAAACTCTCAAAAGCTGGATGTGAAGTTATCGATGAAACTGGTTGTATACTTACAACGCTTGACAGATGCAGAATGTCTCTTCAACACAAGTCCTACAAATACTGTCATAATTGAAACAAACCATGAAACTCAAAGCGATTATAACAGCGGCAATCCAAGCTGTGAGATTTGAAACAAGATTACTTTTCACATTGCCAACTGTACGTTGCATGCTCAAGAGTAAGCTCAGGACACAGCTTGGTCATATTACAACTGGAGGCCCGAACTGACAATAACGAACTGGTATACAAAGAGATCCTTAACAAATAATTATTGGTATATTTTCCCTCAGTTTAAAAAGGTTTCATTTTCTTCTTAATAAAAATTTTAAGGCAGTACTTCGCCGCTGCGAAGCGCGGGTATTTTGCTAGTTAATAATATAATTCAGTAGCATGGTCATGGCCTGGAGGAACTTTCTTCAGTTCCTGCTAGGGCAGCGTTTCTCAACCTTTAAGTATTCGCGAACAGTGTTTTCATAACAGTTTTAATCGCGCCCTGCTAACATTTTCTTGAAACCCTAATAAAATGTATTCCTGTACTTTTTGCTGCCGATACACCGCTACAAGTTTTATTATACCTACTGTGACGGACAGCCGGGACGCCCCTGCTGCTTATGTTCCGGGGGAGCCACCATGGCACTCCAGTACCTCCCCCGGGATGCTTGGTGGCAGCCTCCATGGTTGACGGTGATTCCCCAACCACCCGCAGGGCCCCATGGGAGATGGCATCCTCCACAGCCTGGTTTGGGGCTCAGATGGCCGCTAGGGGCAGCTGCATGGACTCAGCAGCCTGGCTGGACGAATCTTCAGCCCCACCCGGAGGTTCAATTAGGACCAGGTAGTCAAGCACCTGGAACACTTCCAGGTGGGTTATAAAAAGGGCCAGCCACCACCACTCAGAGAGCCAGGGTTGGGAGGAGGAGGACTAAGCTTGAGGAGGAGTGGTGGAAGAAGAGAAGAAGGATTGTTGGTTGGGTTTTCAGTGTGTGCTTTGGGACTGTGTTTGGGCTGTGTGGCACGGGGAAGACGTGTCCCACAGCTGAAGAAAAATAAAAGTCTTTTGTACTTTTTATACGTGCCTCTGTGTCTTTCTGTGTCGGGTCAGGCGCCTATATAGCACCTTTGTTACACTACTTAACTTTTATCGACATTTATCTAACTCTATATTTTTCTAGGATCAGAATGTAGTTTAAGTTAATTTGTTTTGGTTTCAATAGATGTATTTTTCGTGTTTTTGATTCTTGTTTTCTTTTTTTCACATCTTCGCGCCCCCTTTTTTGTTACTTCCCCACAGGTTGAGAACCGGCGTGCTAGGGATTTGCATCCCTCGATTTATTTTGATTTTGTCCTGATACACCTGATAGATGCTTTAAAAAACATATTATAAAAGGTGTCCTGTGCCAAGATCTGGTAATACTTATCATTTCTATTTTTTTGTAATATTTATTTTACATTTTCTAGAGATTTTTTGAATCTGTGTAAGTCACACTGTCTAGTGTCACCTTTGTTATGACACCCAGATGAACCTGTATTATGTTATGTTGCTTTTATTTATTTATTTTTGGTTTTTTTTTATCCTTTTCCTTGTAATTTTTTCCTTAACTTGAAAAGCACTTACAGCTAGATACTATGTATGAAAATGGGCCACAGGTGCAGAAATACATTTTATTGTTGTTGTACACAGTGTCTTACATCATAGTAGGCATCTTTTATAGGAGAATTAAAAAGAATGTTCAAATTTTGTTGTAATAAAATAACAGAAATACCTCTTTGTGCTTGTAGTTTTTTAAATTATTGCTCTTGGTCTTTTTCCCAATTTTTTTTTCTTGATTTTGAAGTCACACTTTAGACATTCATTTCTGCCATTGTAATGTTTTGTGTCCTGTCCTACATTTTTCTCTTCTACGAGTCACTTACTGCTCAAAACTGTGTTGGCTGTATTCCTTGACTGGAAAGAACTGAATGGTTAACCTAAAATGGGGTGTGAGAAAAACAAACACTGTACCTGAAGAAAAACTCACATACTATAGATATTTGAAGAATGTGCAGACTCTAGGCAGAATCAAACCCAGGATTCTGGATCTAGTATATGAGGCAGCTGCACTCACCACTGAACTACTATGCCTTGACTTAGCAAACTCAGTTAAAATTTTAGTGCTTCTCACAATGGTTTAGGAGTATCATCAGTTTGGTCTAAATACTCATATGTAATGTTTTGTTGATTTTTTTATAGTGTTACTCCTATTATTGTATGCATACACCTGTAATGCATATTGTCCTGCAGAATGTTTTGTGATAACAACCCCATAAGCAATTTTTAGAAAAAAAATATTGATTAATTCATTTTTTATTACTAATTAATTTTTGTACTTTAGAAAAATAAAGGCACGCAAATCAAATGGTTTCTAATGGTACATTCTGTAGATGTTGTCTGTCAAACTGGAAAGGAAAGGTCAGCTTTGCTGCTCAGTGTTTACTTCAATTACTGAGAGGTCACAAATCAAGACTTGACTTACAGATTTGCATCCACTTGTTTACCAAAGCAAGCCAATAAAATTCCACACAATGGATAGAACCGGAAGAATCTGCAATTTTTTTCAATAAGACAGATGTTTTATTCAGAGAGCTGCATGGTAATGCATCTCATTAGACAAAAGTTTGCAGTTAAGGACCGTATCCAATCGATCTTGTAGTGCATAGGAGTTACTGTCAGAAACAGATGCAACACTCTCTGAATATTAATGAACAGAGACAGCAGTTGCCCTCCCACACAAGGACATATGTCTGCAGTCACTCACTGTAGGGCTGATTAGTATCCCTCAGCTAGTAACCCTCCTCTGTCCACAGCTCCCTGAACTACTGGCTGTCAGGGGTGGAGGTGTGTAACAGAATGTACAGATACCCAAGGCATTGAGTCCACATTGTTTGTTTTGCTTGTACTGCATAGGATTTATATATATATTCTTTCCTAACAGATTCTTTAGCAAAGAACAGGAGCCCCAGCTTTGTTATTTTTTTCTCTCACAACAAATCAATACAATGCACTTTATTTTATTTTTTTTTTAAACATTTCTTATTTTTCCAGGATAAAAATATCATATCATATATCATATGGTGCGTGCATTCTACAGATCTTGTCCTTTTATATCTCAGTAGTCTGCGCTTCTTGTTTGCAGGTGTTATTTTTTATTAAGACAATATCCTTTAATTATATGCTTTATAGTAAGAATGATCAGGTGCTTGAATGAATTCTTGAATTCAACCTTACAGCCTCCATCAATCAATGGGCCGAATTATACCGCTTACAAAGAGACCATTGCACAAACAAATTAAAGATTAGCTAGACAGATAATTTATTGATTTCAAAGTGGAAGAAGTCCACTCATGTTAACTGCAGTCAGAAAAACACAAAAAGTATGCAGAATACACTCCAAGTATAAGCAGTCGACAAACAAAATAAATGTCCATTTTCTTTTTAAAATGAATACATTAAAATGTCAAATATATTGTTTTCCAATATTGTATATATTGTCAAGACTATACATTACTATATCATAATTGTACAATTAACCTTGTGTTAAATACTAGGCTGTCATGCAAAAGGTGTCAGAAATCATGCATGAAAGCATATGGCTTACCAACATCCTTGTCTCTACTGCTGCCTCCAGGGAGTCCATGCTAGTGCCCAGAAGTTTTATAAATTTTATTGCAATCCAGACAAATCAATCAATTTTTTACAAAAAGAAAAATTGAATTAAGGACAAATCAATCCCCACCCCTGAGAGAGAGAGCAAGGTAAACGGCATGAAATTTAAGGCTTGTAAACATACCTAAATTAATAAAATTGATAAGCCAATAGAGATGAATGCAGAAGACAAAGAAATACGTAAATGATTGCTTCCTCTGTGATTTAAGAGCTTATTTTAAAATATTACTGATTAGATCCTGCCATGTTTTGAAAAAAGTCTGTACGGATCCTCTAACTGAGTACAGTATTTGATTTTTTCCAATTTCAAATAGTATAATACATTGGTTTCCCACTGACTTAAAAGAGGAGAGTTTGGGTTCTTCCAGTTTAGCAGAATAAGTCTGTGTGCCAAAAGTGTAGTTAATGCAATCACAATTTGTTTGTCTTTCTCCACTTTAAACCACTGGGTTTAAATTGCCCGGAACTGATTAACTTCTGAAATCTGTTAGTATCTACAGATCTCATGGTACAGCACCTTTATCATTGGCACTGGTTGTCTCTTTTTTAAAGTTTTGTACAATCTAGATCTTACATATCTTGCTCACATCCTTCACAGATATAATCATCCATATACCATTAAGTTATCTAGTACTTGACACCTAATGGTCCAGTAGATCACACATTCTTATTAGGGTGACAGGCCATTCTGGGTTATGGCCCAACCACATCTGTAACTCCTTACCTTAACATATGTGTGAGTGCTTTCATTTCTTTCTTATAAGACTAAATTATAAACCTTTCTCTTTAATTAACTTTTTTTTTGTTTCAGATTTGTAACCCTTATAAAATGTAACTATATTGTGTCTTGTGGCTTCTTATATTTTTATATATTTTATAAAGTGGCATTGGGATTGAGAAAGATGCTATATTAACAAAGGCCAGGGGGTAATGGGGTGTTCTAACTCTTTCTCTGTTATCTCTGCAGAAGAAACATGCAAATTTTTCCCTGATTCCGCCCAAAATGAAGTCAGTTGTGGGTCCAGCCACAATGATGTCACTTCCTGGTCCGGCCACGATGATGTCACTTCCATGTCTGGCCCTCCTGACTTCACTTTTGGGTTCCTGCCTTAAAACCCAGACCACTTCCTAGGTTTGCTCAGTTCTGTGTTGGACTGATCCTGTACAGATCTGTGCAACCTATTTTGCCTTTTGCAGCCAGGGCTCAAGTATACGGGTAGCTGCCCCAAACCTTTTTTCTGTGTATCAAGGCTATTTATTTCACATTAGCGTAGTCAGCAAGAACTTTGCAGGGCCCTTATGAAGTTAAGGAGAGGAAGGGACTTGTTGACTATTTGGTTGAACAACCAAATCATTGACCAGGCCAGTGGGTTTATCATGTGAATCTGCTGAAAACGTGGAAGAAAAGTGAAAAGTGAATCCCTCTTCTGGACAGCCCCACTCACTTTTCGCACATGAATCAGATCTTAAATTTGGCTCTAATTTGACCTCCCATCAATAAGGGGAGCTCGAGGCAGTTATCCTGTCTGTCCCAGAGGTAGTGAGTGAGAAACCTGGATGGACATCCCTGATTGCTGATAACAATGTGACAAATACAGGGGTAATAGTCCGAGAATGCCTATTTCGACTTCCCGGTGCAAAATGAGCAAAAGTGGAGCTGGAGATCTAACGAATGTTGGATCAAGGTGTTATAGAGGAGAGTCATAGTCCCTGGTCCAGTCTCATTGTATTGGCCTGATGGGAATTGAAGGTTTTGCAGTGACTTCCATCTGCTTTACCAAGTCTCCCAATTAGATGCGTATCCGAAGTCATGAGTGGATGACCTCCTCAAGCAGCTAGGACAAGCCAAATTCTTGACATGACAAAGAGGTATTGGCAGGTTCCTTTAATGGACTCTGTGAAGGAAAAGATGCCGTTCATCACCCCTATTGGTACTGCCAGCATCGTGTCCTTCCATTTGGGTTACATGGGGCACCCACAATTTTCCAGCGTCTAGTGGAAAAAGTGCTCCATCCCCATAACTACTATAGTGTTGCCTACCAAATGATGTTATCATCTATTCCAGCACCTGGAAGGAACACCTACAGCAGGTACAAGCTGTGTTGCAGTCATTGTGAGAAGCTGGTCTTCGTATCAAAGCCAAATATTTGGTCTACCTAGTTGGCTGGGGTACTGTGCAACCACAGTTTTCCAAAGTTGATGCTATATTGAATTGGTCCCGTCTGATAACCAAGAGGCAGGTTAAAGATCTTTCTCGGTTTGGCAGGATACTATCACCAGTTTGTACCCCGTGTTTCCAAGAGAGCAACACCCTTGACCAATCTCACATGGAAGGGGAAACCATATCATGTGGTATGGGATGGTAAAACAGAAGCTGCATTTGGTGACTTAAAACAGGCACTTATGTCAGCTCCAAGTTTTGAAAGCTCCTAACTATTCTTTGCCTTTCATCCTCCAGGCAGAAGCTTCAGAAACAGGTCTTGGAGCCGTGCTGAGCCAAAGCATCAACGATTTAAACACCCCCCCCCGACATGTTCCTGAGTCGGAAACTACTGGACCGAGAGACCACATATGCTGGAAGCCTTGGTGATTAAATGAGCAATTACTCAGCTGAGGTAATACCTTTTGGGGTCTCGAGCTCACCCTGGTGATGGACCATGAGCCTTTACAGTGGATGGCCATTCATAAGGAGTTGATCCTGCGAGTCACAAGATGGTTCTTAGACTTACAGCCATACAAGTTTTCAGTTGTTTATCACCGGTGCATCCTGCAAGCCAATGCTGATGCCCTTTCCTGGAGTCACAACCTCTCGGAAAGGTATGCCCGACCCAATGGATTTGGGTGGGTGGGGCGAGGGGATGTGTGTCACACAGATGCACATGAGAGGCAGCTAAAAGAACCAAATGAAGGTAATTCCTTGCCAGGCCAGGGGTGGGAGGGGTGTGATAACTCTTTCTCTGTTATCCCTACAGACCAAATACGGGAAATTCTGCCTGATTCCAGTCACAATGATGTCACTTCTGGGTCCAGCCACCCTAACATCACTTCCGGTTTCCTGCCTTAAAACCCAGTCAGCTTCCTATGTTTCCTTAGTTCTATGTTGGACTCAATCCTGTACACATCTGTGCAGTCCATTTTGCCTTTTGCAGCCAGGGCTCAAGTATACGGGTAGCTGCCCCAAACCTTTTTTCTGTTTGTCAAGGCTATTCATTTCATACAGGCTAACAGCTGTCAAATAAAGGGAGCCAGCACGTTGTCGGAACAAGAATATCTAGAACACAAAAAGATTTTTGTCTTTTTTAGTACTCTCAGCTCTTTTCTGTGTCTAGGTGGTTTAGATCAGGGAACAGATTCCAAAAGTTCGTCAGCCAAATGAAACCTTAAAAGACAGCATTTAGCTATTAGAAGTACTGTGATTGACAGATAGACAGCAGCAGGATGAGTCTGCAGCGTTTTACCATCTTGTTCAAATACTATGTACAATAATTATTTCAATAGACGTGTCAGCTCCCTTGGAGACCCTTTAGTTGGCACTCCTTTTCTCTGTAAATAGAACTGCATAATTATTGAGCATATAAAATATGTTATAGTTGATCTTCAGCAATACTGTTTGTTGTTATGCAATTTGTCTTTGAATGTTTTTATTTTTAAAGGACCCCAACTCACAGCTTAAAAATTATTGTTATTGTAGTGCAGTGTAATTAATACGTCTTGTTTTGCAGAAGCTAATTTTATGTGTGTATAAATGTAATCTATGTATTTTATATCTATATGTATACATTTAGCAAAAAAAAGTAAAAGAGTATTTCTGCATAACCGTTTAAAGAACATAATATAGTAAAGTACTAATCATTTATTACTGCACAGTATGCCTTGAAACATCCGTAAAACTGGAATTCACAGTATATATCTACATTTTATTGTGATATGATCAAAGTGGAGCATGTGACATTATTTATCTGGACTTTCAGAAAGCAATTGATAAGGTGCCATATGTGAGGTTGTGCATCAAAGTAAAAGAACTGGGAGCTCAGAGTGTCACATGTAGATGGATGCAAAATTGGCTGAAACACAGGAAGCCGAGAATGATGTTGTGAGTAATGTTATCTGAATATAGTAATGTTAAGAGTGGTGTCCAACAGGACTCAGTGCTAGAGCTGCTGCTATTTTTAATATTTTTGTGTTTTGGATTATTATATAAATAACAAGCAGGTTAAGTTTGCAGATGATACCAAGAAAGGTGGATTTGCAGATAATCTAGAATCCGTTAAATCATTACAAAGAGACTTGGGTAGTATACAGGCTTGGGCAGATTTGTGGCAGATGCAAGTTAATGTAAGTAAGTGTAAAGTATTACACATATGAAGTAAAAATGTTAGGTTTGAATACACAATGGGAGGTCTAAAAATTGAAAGTACACCTGTTGAGGAGAGAAGTCCTAGTGGGCTCGACATTTTTACCTGCCAGACAGTGTTCACAAGCAATTAAGAAGGCTAATAGAATGTTCGGTTATATACCACGATGTGTGAAGTACAAGTCCTAGGAGGATATGTTCAGGCTTTATAACACACTGGTTACTGTACTGTGTGCAGGTTTGGTCTCCATGCTACAAAAAAGTGCTAGAAAAAGTCCAGACAAGAGCAACTAGGCTGATTCCAGGGCTACAGGGGATGAATTATGAGGAAAGATTAAAACAGACGAGCCTTTTCAGTTTAAGAAAAAAGAAGATTAAGAGGAGACACAATTGAAGAGTTTAAAGTTATGAAGGAAATTAGTACAGTGCATAGAGACTTATTTAAAGAAGAGTTAAACAAGAACACAATTACACTGTTGGAAACTTGTTAAGGGTAAATTTCACACAAACATTAATAATAATAATAATAATAATAATAATAATAATAATAATAATAATAATAATAATAATTTTATTTAATAGGTGCCTTTCTTAATATTCAAGGTCACCTTACAATAAATTTAAACAATGTTAATAAAATAAACACAAAGAGAATGATAAAATCAAATAGCAATAAGGTACAGAGGTAGTAGCAAACATACAAAGAAAACAGACAGTAACAGTGTTAAATTCATTATTGGTATGCCAGTTTGAAAAGATAAGTTTTGAGGGTAGTTTTAAAATGTGTTATTGAGTTTAGTTGACGGATATGAGAGGAAAGAGAATTCCAGAGTTGAGGACCTACCATAGAACGGAGTTTGATGTTTGGTACAGAAAGTAGAGCTGCAGATGAGGATCTGAGTGAGCAAGAGGGAGTGTATGTCTGAAGGAGATTTCTGAGGTAGGGAGGAGCAAAATTGTGGAGAGCTTTAAATATTAAGAGCAGTATTTTATATTGTATTCAGTAGTTAACAGGGAGCCAGTGAAGTTTGGAGAGAACAGGTGTAACATGTTCAGTGGATTTAGAACAGGTTATTATCCTAGCAGCAGAATTTTGAATAAGTTGTAAGCGGATACATATAGCTGTGCGTCATCAGCGTAGCAATGAAATTTAATACAATGGTGCCAAAAAATATTACCTAATGGAAAGATATACTGTAAATGAGAAAAAGAAGCAGCCACAAAACAGAACCCTGCAGAACTCCCAGAGTAACGGCTGCATTCTCAGATTTAAAGCCCTTTCAAACAAATTGCATCCTATCAGTGAGGTAGGAAGAAAACCATTGGAGGACAAGGCCACAGACTCCAATACTAGCTCGTCGTTTCAAAAGTATCTGATGAGATATGGTGTCAAATTCAGAGCCAAGGTCAAGAAGTACAAGAACTGATAAAAGACACATGTCAGCTGCTCGGAGAAGATCATTTGTGATTTTGATCGGGGCAGTTTCTGTCCTGTGTTTAGGATGAAACCCAGATTGAAACTGTTTGAAAAGGTTTCTTTTTTTGAAAAATTGGCCCAGAGATGGGAGGCAACTGTCTTTTCAAGAAGTTTAGATATGAATGGAACATTTGAAATTGGCTGATAATTGTTAAGGATATCAGGGTCTAAACCAGGTTTTTTTCAGAATTGCAGTAATTGAGGCCGTTTTTAACGAGAGGGGGACCTTGCCTGTATTAAGGGAATAGTTAACTATAGTAGTTATCATGGGGAAAATATGTGACAGATGAGACATAACAAAGCTTGTAGGTATTGTATCTAATTGGCACGTGGAAGAATTAGATTTTGTTATAAGCTCCGAGTTATCATTTTCAGCTGGTAAACTGAAATCTGAGAATAAGGTGGTTGGTAAGGGAATATGGGTGATAGTGGAAAGTATGTCATTTTCTGCAGAAACAGAGGAAGAGTGTTGCAGAAATCCAAAGAAAATACAGCAGTATTTAACAGAGAGGTTATGGTGAGTGACATTTTCTGGTGGTGTAATTAGCCTATTCATTGTAGAAAAAGAGCTCTAGTATTTTTAAACCTGTATTGAAAATGTTAGAAGAGTATAACATTTTAGCAGCAGAGTATATTTTATGTATTTTAACATATGATCTTAATACATTTCCTTATGTACAACAAGACCCATCTTTTTAGCTAGGTGCTCCAACTGTCGGCCCGAGGCTTTGAGCTGATGGAGTTTAGATGTAAACCAGGGCGCAGTGCGAATAAATTAAATAGTCTGTGTTTTTAAGGTAGCTAGTGTATCGAAGGCAGAAGACAGAGCAGCATTGTAATAGTCTACTAATTCTGATGGTGTGGTAGCAGAAGGAGAAACAGGCTGTAATTGCAAAAAAATTATAAGGCTCTCTGGGTTTACAAGCTTGACATTATGAAATGAAATCATATGCTGAAACTTAATTTTACTGAGAGGTAAGCTAACATCAAATGTAATCATTTTGTGATCCGAGATGGGTAATTCGGTAGGAACAAGATTGTGAAGTATGATACCAGAGCAGCAAACTAAGTGTAAAATATGATCCTTGTTATGAGTTGAAAAGTTGACATATTGAATTAAATTAAAACAGTCAAGGATTTAATTAAAATCACTTGTCAGTGCATCAGTTGAAGTGTCAAAGTGTATGTTAAAATCACCCATAAGGATAATATTAGTAGAAATTGCACACAGAAAAAAAATCTGCAATAGAAACACTTGATGGTTTTGGAGGTCTATATAAAACAGCAATTATAATAGGTGAATATCTGAGTTTGCCAGCAAACAGTTCAAAGGATGGATACGATGGAAGAGGTATCGGTGAAAATTGTATGTCTTTGCGGTAAATTATTGCAAGACTGCCTCCCTTCCTCGAAGAACGGCATTTAGAGATGCAGACAAACCCTCCAGGGTGCGCTTGATTTAGATACAAATAATTACCTGGTTGCTATCAAGTCTCCGTAAGACATAAACAGTCCATCTTAGTGTCTATAATAAAAATCACCAATCAGCAGAGCCTTGTTAGAAACAGATCAAGTATTAAATAATCCAAACTTCAAAGTGTCTATGGACGCATATTCTGGTGATTTTACCAGAGGAATCAGCATGTTATGATCAACACGTCGCTCAAAAATATGTAGACAAGAGCGTCCTTCAGACCAAATTGAAGGAATAGACCCACTGCTACTCCTGCTGAGACAAAAACGATGACGAGACCCCTGGTGAATGTACTTTGGTCGTCGGAGACGGTGCAGCAGGAGATCAGCAGGCAATTCATAGTTTGTTCGAAGTTGGTACAATTCATCTGGTGAGTATTTTAGTTTTGTAGATGTGACTGCATTAGATAACAAAGTAGAGATAGTAATCCATGACAACCAATTGAGGTTTATTATAGTAGATTTCCAGAAATCACCCAAGGAAATTCCAGATTGGAAGCAAAACAATGTACCCTTTGTGTATCTGCTCGGCCCAATTAAAATAACACGTTAGTCAGTAGACCATCACCACTGGGATTTCCACAAGTACTCAGTAACTGACAAGGAGCAGTTTCTACCACCTATTCATCAAAGCTAGTTACTTGAGCTAGCAATCAGTGAGAAAGTTTCCACTTACCCACACAGATTGCAGCCAGCAGAGAACAGTTCTACGAGGGCTTGTGTTAAGGCCGAAAGAGGAAAGGAATGCAAATGTATGTTATCAGTTTTTAATGTAATGCAAAGGCAGAGGAAGATCTGATGCAAAAGACAAAAAACAAGTAAAAAATAACTAGATAAAAACACAAACAGAGCACCGGTGACCAGCGGCAGACAGAAACGCCAGTGTTCACTTCCGGTGGAAGTTTTTCATGAGGAAGGTTTTCTTTACGCAGAAAACCATAGTCAAATGGAATAAGTTGTCAATTAGTGTGGTAGACAGCAGAATTTTAAAGACCTTCAAAACTCAACATCTTACTTTAGAAGAATTAAGTGGATAGGACTCGCAAGCTTTGTTGGGCTTAAATGCCTGCTCTCATCTGGATTGTTTTAATGGTCTAATGTTCTAATCATACTTTTTGCAATATTGTCAACCTCCTCAGCCTCTTTCAGTTTCTCCATTAATTCTTTAAAATTTGGTATGGTACCTTCTGCTGACCCCCTTATAACATGTACTGCAAAGGATATTTTTCTTCTCACTATGTCCTTGCAGAAATGCATTTTAGCACTTATTCTATTCACTAGCTCTACTTTAGTTAATTTGATCCAAAATTAATCCTGAGCACTCATCTTTAGCTGCGAACCACATCAATTGTATTCTTAATAAAATAATCTTTTAAATCATATTTTTCTATGCATTGGGTGTCTACCTGTTCTAATTATAACATAATTTTAATTCTGGTAAATTTTACAGTAATTTCTTTTAGAATGGTAGAAGACAAGACTGCCTCACTACATCCAAAGATTGGGTTTATGTAAATTCTGGTCTAGCCAGTAGTTGTGGAGTTTGTACATTCTCATTTTGTATGTATGGGTTTTCTGCAGCATTGTGGTTTTCCACTCATATCGCAAAGACATACATACTAGGTCAATATACTGTACTTCTCTCAAATTGCATGGATAAAGAGTGTTTAAAAAATATAAAAACGCTTTCTTTAAAGCTCGCTCAGACTACTTTTCTAAAATAATAAATAGCAATAATAAAAATATTTTGGTACTGTTTAGAACAGTGGCTAAATTTACAAATGGGAATTCAGATCTACATTGCAAAATACCAACAGATATTAGCAGTACAGACTTTATGAACTTCTTCAATGAGAAAATTAAAAATATAAGATCCCAGATCTCAGCATCACAGTGCAAACCACATACTAGCCTGGCAGACCTTTTCTAATATTGTACTTAACACTTTAGAAATTTTAATCCTGTAACATCTCAGGAAGTCTTGACTTTAATATCTAAAATGAAACCTACTACTTGTTCCTTAGACCCGGTGTCAACAAAACTAGTAAAAAGTGCAATGGATGTTCTTGCAGCGCCTACACTTAATATGATTAATAGTTAATTATTGCATGGCACAGTACCTGAGGCACTAAAAGTGTCAGTCATCAAATCATTACTTAAAAAGTCAGACCTAGACCCATACATTCTTAATAACTACAGACCCATTTCAAATTTACCCTTTCTTTCTAAAATACTTGAAAAAGTAGTTGCCAATCAGCTTCAGTCACAGCTTATGCATCACAATTTATCTGAGAAATTCCAGTTTAGTTTCCGCACTGGTCATAGTACAGAAACAGCACTAATGCGTGTTGTAAACGACATTCTGATATCCTTTGATGAAGGAAACTCCATTGTAATTATGTTGTTAGACTTAAGAGCAGCATTTGACAGCAGTTGCCATTCAAGTTTTACTGCACATGCTAGAAAATGACATTGGGCTTACAGGCACTCTACTCGCTTAGTTCAATTCTTATTTATCAAATCAATTCCAGTATGTACAGAAATGTGCTGACAGTACTCCATCATTATATACAGAAGTGATGTTCATCTACTGTTGAATTCTGCTCTGTACTTGTTATAATTCTATTGCACTATTATATTGCTATGAAGATTACTTGTGTTCTGTACTGTGTATTGTATTGTATAGATCCCCTTCTTTTTGACACCCACTGCACGTCCAACCTAACTAGAAAGGGTTCTCTCTTTGAACTGCCTTTCTCAAGGTTTCTTTCATTTTTTCCCTACAAAGGTTTTTTGGGAGTTTTTCCTTGTCTTCTTAAGAAAATCAATGCTGGGGGGCTGTCAAAATTCAGATGCTGTTAAAGCCTATTGCAAAACCTCTTGTGTGATTTTGGGCTATACAAAAATAAATTGTACTGTATTCTATTTTTATATTAACCCAAAATAAGCAAGTGTGGGGATGCACGTGACACAATTCTGCAGTTCCCACACCAGTCCTAATTCCTTCCTTGTATTTGATGCTGCTTTAATAGAATCCCACAGCTCCACTCTTGCCTTCAAAATGCCGCTATACTTGAATTAGATGGACTCTAATTACTAGATCTCTGCAATTCCCAGCAACCACAGTGTTTTAAATACATGGACATTCTTCAATAATTTAATGGTGCACAGAATAGAGGGGCAGAATGGTAACTCTATGTTTAGCACTGTCACCCAACAGCTCCAGGGGACTACGTTTGAAATCCAAGTGTGTCATGGTCTGCATGGAGTTTGCATTGCATATGTAGGTTTTTTTGTTTCCTTCCATTATACAAAGTTGTGAGTGTTAGGTTAACTGGTGACTCTAAATCAACCAGATGTAAATTATTGTATGATTTCACGGACCGCCACCTTTTTCAGGGTTGGATTCTTCTTTATGCTTGTATCTCCTAACCCTGAACTGAAACCAATCACACACAAATGGCTGGTATCTTTTTTCTTTTGTTATTTCTTAAAGAGTAACTATAAGAAAAACAAGTATTACTGATTAAACTTCTTTGCCAAATGATATGAATTAAATATATGAGACATGTCAAAATGTCATAATCAGAGCACTAGGGAGTGACTCACTTTGGATCTTTGGAATGATTTATAAAAGTTTCAAAGTAAGGTCAATGTTTGACTAATAATGCTTGCTGATCATGAAACTGGGGAGTGGTGACATATTGTGTGTTGCATGTTGGTCAAACATAATGAACAAGTAAGAATTGTGAATTGTGATGACACACAGCTGTACTTATCAATAGCTCCTGATGACCCTGATTCTATTGATTCACTAACAGAATGTCTGACTTGTATCTCAGAATGGATGAATAGTAATTTTCTCAAGTTAAATAAAGAGAAAACTGAAATTTTAGTGATCAGCAATAATGGATACAATGAGGCTATTAGAAATAAACTGGATACATTAGGATTAAAAGTCAAGACGGAGGTAAAAAGCTTAGGGGTGATTGTTGACTGTAATCTGAATTTTAAATCACATATTAATCAGATCATTAGGACAGCATTTTTTCACTTAAGAAACATAAGTAAAGTTAGACCTCTTATATCATTGAAAGATGCTGAGAAATTAGTTCACTCATTTGTTTTCAGTCGACTAGATTACTGTAACGCACTCCTCTCAGGACTACCCAAAAAAGATATAAATCGTTTGCAACTAGTGCAGAATGCAGCTGCTAGAATCCTAACTGGGAAAATAAAATCCAAACACATTTCTCCAGTTTTAATGTCACTACACTGGTTACCTGTGTCATTCAGGATTGACTTTAAAATTCTGCTTATGGTTTATAAAGCCTTAAATAATCTAAGCCCCATCTTATATATCGGAATGTCTGACACCTTATATTCCAAATCGTAACCTCAGATCCTCAAATTAGTGTCTCCTTAGAATTCCAAGAACAAAACTTAAAAGAAGTGGTGAGGCGGCCTTCTGCTGGTATGCACCTAAAATCTGGAATAGCCTGCCAATAGGAATTCACCAGGCTGATACAGTAGAGCACTTTAAAACACTGCTGAAAACACATTACTTTAACATGGCCTTTTTATAACTTCATTTTAATCTTAATTTAACTTAATCCTGATACTCTATATGTTCAATTTCCTCAAAACAACTATTCATGGTGGCTCTAAAATCGGTACTGACCCCTACTCTCTTTTCTGTTTCTTTTTCCGCCTGCGCCACCACCACCTACTCAAAGCTTCATGATGCTCTAACAATGATGGACGGATTAAAAGGCAGAAGTCTACGTGACCATCATCATCATCAAGCCCTTCCGTGAGAATCCTAAATCCAAAGAGGACTGTTTCATTTATGTTAGGTAGAATGCCCAGAGGGGACGGGGCGGTCTCATGGTCTGGAATCCCTACAGATTTTATTTTTTCTCCAGCCGTCTGGAGTTTTTTGTTTTTCTGTCCCCTGGCCATTGAACCTTACTCTTATTCGATGTTAATTAATGTTGATTTATTTTGTTTTATAATTGTGTCTTTCATTTTTCTATTCTTTAATATGTAAAGCACTTTGAGCTACTGTTTGTATGAAAATGTGCTATATAAATAAATGTTGTTGTTGTTGTTGTTGAATTTCAGTGCACTCAGCCAATATGGGAAGTCATTTAAACTTGAGTGTATCAATAACTGAGACAGGAGAGTTCAAAAACTTAACTTTATGATCCCCTTTCTGCAGTAATCTTAAGCTTATTTTCATGTTTTGGGTAGAAATGCCAATGGCTAGTTCATGGTAATTTGAACATCTGAATATTTATTCTAATAATAGTCAACCAACCTACCAAAGAGCCATTGTTGTCCACATCATACGATTATCACAAGTTTAAGCTCTCATATCTGTGGATAAACATGATTTTATGCAACCATTCCTGTGGAACTTCTGCTGTAATGGGTAACACTCCATTTCAAGCTGACCCCCTTAGTAGTGTACCTCTTTGAGGTTCTTGGATATATTAGATCCTGGACCTTTTCCCATATTTCACTTAAATGGCCAGATTCTATTGAACTATCCATGTTCAATAAATTTTGCAGTACCCTCAGACTCCCTCATTAGGCCCTTTCAGGTGACAGAAGTTAGATAAGATGCACGAACCTTCCACCCAACATAACACTCTGACTTCTCCATCACATGGCACAAACAAAAGAACATCCTACTCCAAATATATATGTTACAGATTTTGGAGACTTTAAAGTTTAATTTTGAAGATTAAGAGATAGAAATGCACCTTGCCAAGCTTTTGTTTGACCTGTGAGTGAATAAGTGTCTGACAATTCTGACTGCAAACAAAGAATACTCTGGACAAACTACTGTCACCTCTTTGGAGACAGGCCAAAGTGTTACTGCATGTTTGCAATGTCATATATCACTGAGAAATGGTTACTCAGACAAAGCCCTCTTTCTTCCCACTGTAGTGGTTTGTTTTGTAATAGATTTCTTGATAAATGAAAATATGGCCTACGAAAAAAAGTAATGACTAGGACATGCAGGTTAGGTGGATTGGCGATTCTAAATTGGCCCTAGTGTGTGCTTGGTGTGTGGGTGTGTTTGTGTGTGTCCTGCGGTGGGTTGGCACCCTGCCCTGGATTGGTTCCTGCCTTGTGCCCTGTGTTGGCTGGGATTGGCTCCAGCAGACCCCCGTGACCCTGTATTCGGATTCAGCGGGTTAGAAAATGGATGGATGGATGGATGGATGATGCTTCTAAGCCGATTATATTTTTGTGATATACACTAACCTTAAGGACACAGACAGACAAATATGATAAACTGATATCAGTTCATCCTGCTAGATTTGTTGGCTATCAGTCCAATTAGCTTAACAATTTGCTTTTAATAGGCCATTGGGGTATCAGGGTGCCAGTCCATCACAAGGGCATACTTGCACACACACCCATACCCATGCACAGTGGTCCCATTTAAAGTTGCCCATTAACATACATTGAAAACGGAAGGCACCTGAGCCATCATGTACATTCACAGGCTTGACTTCTGGAGCTTGTTCAAATTATTTTTTATTTTACAGAGCACTTTTCACAGAGAAAACCATCAACAAGTGCTTTCCTAAATGAAAACATGATTAAGAGATAACAACAATTTAAAGAGAAAGCATTTGTGTATTTTTGATTTAGAATCTGGTCACATTTCTATGTAGGTCTTAGAGAAATATCAAGTGAACTGAGTGATTAGACATCAGTGACAATGCTTTATCTCATTATTTAAAAAATGTTAACACTGCTCCAGGTTTATTAAATCAATTAAATTTAGGCTTAATGAGAACCATGATAAATACTTTAAGAAACAAAATTAGTTTGCACATTGTATAGGCACTTAGTGGTCTCTTTAGAAAGTCCACCTGTACAATGCCAGGTAGAACCTCCTCTGGATTTCAGGACAGCGTGAATTCCTTGAAATATGGATTCAACAAGGATTTGGAAACATTTATTATGGATTTGGTCCTTGTTGACTCAGTAACTTCAGGCAGTTTTGCAGATTATTCAGATATAAATTTGTGCTTTGAACTTCTCACTCCACCTCAATCCAAAGGCCTTCCATTTGATTGATATCTGGGGAATGTGCCAGCATTTTGAGTGAACTAAAATCACTTTGGCAGTCACCCAAAATGCTTAGAAATCCTGTGGCATAGATGACTAACCTAATGTGTAACAAGAAAATATTCCACACTTCCATTACACTACGATCACAACCCTGTACCATGGACACAAGGCAAGATGAGTGCATGCTGTTTACTCCACATTTTGACCACCATCTGCATGCTGCAGCAGAACTCAACATTTGTTAGATTGGACATTTTCCACTTTTCGTTCTTCCAATTTAGATGAATACATGATCACTGTAGCCTAATCTTCCTGTTTATACCTGACAGGTATACCTGCCATCTGCAGTTGTAGCCCATCTTCTTCAAGGACCAACATGCTGAATATCCAGAGAAGCCCGTCTGCATATCACGTTTGTAAAGAACTGTTAGTATATGTGGCCAGTCTTTTAATTTGAATGTGTTTGGCCATTCCAGGTAATATGAAATTTTCCCATCTGCCCGAAATGAATTTGTTCGGCCTGTTGTTTAAACTCCTGTGTTTTGCAGAAAGCTAAACCCATGTCTCTGGAGCGGTGAGGCAGCAGTGCACACAATCACATTTATCAGGTGTTCTCCCATATGAGAGGGTTGATCATCATCCTTCTGGGATTTTTTTTTGGTCCAGCACCTTCTTGGCCATCTCCTTCCCTTTTGTTTATTAATTCTTCTTTCCAATAAGTTTAGTATCAGTTCTCCTCTCATAACATGTCCTACAAAGGACAAATTTCTTCGTGATATGTCCTGCAGAAATGCCTTTCAAAGCCTTCTCTTGTCACAACCTCTCCATTTATTAATTTGATTTTCAGCTGCCCCTGAGCATTAATCTTTAGCTTTTACCAGTTTTTCTGTAGAATTTTTGTGATAAGTATGTCACTGTAATGATGCAAGGAAATTTACACTGAATGGCTGCTTTTTTAGATACTTCCTCTTGTTAATTCAAATAAAGAGTTAGTGTTCCCTAAGCCCATATTTCTTGCATATTTCTTGTTTTCTTTTATTGAAAATCCAGTAATGATTTTGTGTAGTTCACTGTCTGAAGGAACATGCTCTCTCCCACATGTATTTTATTGCTGCCATGCTATGTAAAGCATCATACATACACATCCAGGCTGCACGTTTCATAAGATTTAAAAAAACTTTTTTCTTTCATCCTTTATTCATTTCCCGTGCTCACTTTTCCAACACAGGTTTATACCAAGCCAGAGCCTCACCCACAAAAACAATACCTGGCATTAAGCAATTTTTCCATTTTGTTTTCCTTAATTTGTATGTTAATTGTCACGCAAGAACCGGTAAATATTATTGCACCCAACAGCAGGGCAGTAACATCATCTCTCCCCAATGTGTATTATACATTATAATAGAAAAGTCAAACTTAAGAAAAACAGATATACGTTATTTGATTCAATCATCTAAAAAAGAGAAATGCCCTGTCATTAAGTTACTAACTCAATAATTTGATGCATTGCATTATTTTTATATCCAGGAGAGGGAAACAGAGCATCATAAATACACAAGTGCTGTGCAGCAATCCTCAGAAGAAAATCCTACTAAATATTTTAGCAGGATTCTGAAACGTTGCCATACATTGACCATGGAAGAGACCTTTTAAAAATAACTGTCTCACATGTAAATCTTTTCTGGGCAGCCATGCTACTAATAGATTTAGACAATTTAATGGAAATATTGTTGGACAGATGAGTTTAAATAATAGTATTCTTCTGTTTGCAGTTGTTCTTTAGGAGCCAGCAAGGTAAAATGAATGTAGTCAAATATATAACAGCAGAGAAATATGCCTGCAAACTAGTCATTAAGTCACCTTTCAGATACTATTGAATGTCCATGTATAAAAATACAGACATGATGATCAATGGAGAAGAGGTTGAAATTGTCATCTGCTTCAAATACCTGGAGTGCATATTACAAATGACCTCTCTTGGAGCTACAATACGGCCTGTCTGGTAAAGAAAGTCCACCATTGCCTCTTCTTCTTGAGGAGGGTAAAATGGGCTGGTCTGTGCCCCTCTATACTGACCTTTTACAAATATGTGGTAGAGAGCATCCTAATCTCCTGTATTACGGTGTGGTACAGCAGGCAGGAGAGTACTGCAATGGGGAGTTAATTCTTCAGTGGCTCATCGGCAGCAGCCAGCCCACTATCAAGGACATGTACACCAGCAGGTACAAAATTAAAACCTCTTCCATTATGGAAGCTGTCATTCATCTTGTACATGGACTGTTTGCCCGTCTTCCATCAGGCAGGAGATTGTGCAACTTATATGCTATCAATATCAGGTTGAGGTCACTAAATCTGACTGTAAACTCTGTTTGACTTATACCAACAGTTTTATTTGTTTCAGTAGTCTCATGCACTAAACCATTTGCTGCTACGTTTTTTACTTGCTGTTAATTGTAGGGCATACTGCAATAATATTTCTTTTAGTGATAGTTATCTTACTTAACTTGTGTTAAAATGTTATTTTGTTCTGTGTTATTGTGTTTATCTGTGTTACCTTCATCACAAAGCTTTAGGGTTTAAAGGGCTATTTATGGGCTACTTTTTATTATGATTTTTTATGGTGTCATGGCCACTATTTAATTGCTAGGTCCTGAATACTGAATTTCACTTCTGCTTATGAATGTTGGAATTAAAATAAAAGATCCTTGATGGATAATGTGTTAATACACATTGTAGAGAAATCAAATGGCAGTGTGTAATTGTGTCTATAAGAATGTCAATGATCGAGGTATGCAAATCAATCTTTCAAGTTATTATCTATCTATCTATCTATCTATCTATCTATCTATCTATCTATCTATCTATCTATCTATCTATCTATCTATCTAACACAGGTTATTACTTTCTATTAGTGTAATAACAATAACCCAAAATACATACTTTACATTACAATAACTATGAAGCTGTCAGAACCAAAGTGTAAAGAGACAGTGTACTTACTGTTTTGGTTTGTGTTGTTTCAAGGGACGAAGTCAATGCTTTCTCCTGATTTCTTCAGGACCTGCTTTCTCTAGAGCACAAGAAATGAGGCCAAACATGGTTTGTCTTTCTTTAACCAAATGGTGTAAGATATCTCTGATACTGGTTATACAAGCACCAGTGTTATTTGATTATGATTGATATGGTCTTATCAATCAGAGACTAAACTGCAGCACTCCAAGAGAAGCCTAGTATAGGTGCCCCACAGAGAACTTGCATTTTAATTAAAGTTAAGAGTTAAGTGTCAGTGAAGGGTGCAGAGCTGCAGCTCAGGTTTGCAGTTGTAAGTCACATGTGCTGAGCACAAAAAAAAGAGGGCAATGACACTTTGTCTTTCTATTCTTACTTGATTTTTCAAACTGTAGATTTTATGGAGAATGTCATAATAAACAAAAATTGTACAGTGAGTGTCAGTTCTGTAGGAAATTGATTCAAACAGAAAGTCCATGGATACTCAAGTAACTGCTGTTTCCAATAATAGTGAAGCAGAAGTGCAGCTATAAATACACAAGCTGAAAACTGAAGTGGATGGACAACAGCCGTAGAAGATCATGCTGGGTTACAGTCATCTCAGCTAGGATCAAGAAGGACAACTGAAAATTTGAAACATATCGCCTCAATTTTTGCTGCGGCCTGCAGATCGTTGGGTAAGAGTTTGGAATAAACAGCATGACCACATAAATCCATCCTTCTAGTACAGCCTGAACGTGATAGTGTAACAGTGCAAAATCTTATCTTTGTGCATATTAGGCCTCTTAATACTTCTTAATACCAAACTACAACAACATTTATTTATATAGCACATTTTCATACAAAAAGTAGCTCAAAGTGCTTTACATATTGAAGAAAAGAAAAATAAAAGACAAAATAAGAAATTAAAATAAGACAACATTAGTTAACATAGAAAAGGAGTAAGGTCTGATGGCAGGGTGGACAGAAAAACAGAAAAAAAACTCCAGACAGCTGGAGAAAAAATATTAAATATGCAGGGGTTCCAGGCCACAGGACCCCTCTGGGCATTCTACCTACCAATTAAACTTACTTAAATATTGTTGTTCACCATACACATACCTTTATGGCCACAGACTACCCCTTTTCAAACAGATACTTCCTGCAATGTAATGGACCGTGTCACAAAACACATAATACTTCAAACTGGGTCCATGAAGGTGACACTACCTTCAGTGTGCCAAAGACATGCAGGTTAGGTGCATTGGCGATTTTAAATTGTTTCTAGTGTGTGCTTGGTGTGTGTGTGTGTGTGTGTGTGTGTGTGTGTGCGTGCGCCCTGCCCGGGGTTTGTTTCCTGCCTTGTGCCCTGTGTTGGCTGGGATTGGCTCTGCGACCCTGTAGTTGGGATATAGCGGGTTGGATAATGGATGGATGAAAATCAGCAATGCCAATATTTTTAATTTGACTATGGATACAACAGATACTGTATATTGTCTTAATGACAGGATTTCTTTGCCAGCAATGCCTTCATTCACATATGGGCTTCTGGTTATCTTTTCAGAGAAAGTAGTCTAAAATTGCTCTCAGCAATTGCACTTAGAGGAACTTAGGTTAGATTTCAAATGTGTTAATATAATTTTGATGCATGACCAGATTTGTTATGTCCTGGAGATGGAGTTTGTTCAGTGTCGGCATAATAAAATAAGTAAAAAAGTAATAAAAGCACCAATAAACTGAGGGATCATTATACAGTAACTCTAAAGCCAGCTACTTACAGCAGATGGAATATTTCCATTATTTTTACTGACATGAACTGTATACCATTAAATTCCTTCTTTGATGTAGTCTTCCATACACTCATTTAAAAGGATTCTCAGAAATGATGTGTATAATACAGCATATTCCAGGTTTTCCATTTGCACTGCATTACATGTATTGTGACTGCTATAAAAAAAACAAAAAAACAAGGCTGCTGGTTCACGGTTGACCACTGACTCCCTATCTGACCCTGTGCAACTCACTCAAACATTTACTGTTCTATTTGAAAACAATGATATAATTTTACTAGGCATGTATCTCATTTAAAAGTTACACTGGATTAAAGCACCAATTAAATGAGAAATCAAGCAAAATTATACTTTTTATTAGATAAGTGAGCTGATTACAATATAGAAGCTTTCAAGGCAACTGACACCTCTTCTTCAGACAGTTTGTAACGTAGTTGATTACAAATTACCTGAAAAAGGGGTCTGAGTTGCCTCAGAAACTTACATATTATAATCTGTCCAGTTAGTCAATAAAAGGTGTCATTTTGCTTTACTTCTCATTGTATCCATAATGACTAACATGGTAACACACCCTACCACTACAGTACCAACTAAATAAATCAAAAGTAAATGTGTTCGATATGGCTGTTCATTAAGGGAATCAAGTCAATAAAAATAATGATGAGTTAATTTAAATTGAAAAACAAAATACTCAGCTTTACTGAAAACCTAAAGTATAGTCTCAACACGTTGGAATAATAACATATAGTATGACTATTTCATTGACCATGATGTTTGTCTACATTTTATACATAGTACATTAACTTGAACACCACATACTTCGCAGAAAACTGGAATTAATGCACATATTTATTAACAGATATTTGTCCAGTTATTTTCTTTATATTGCACTTTTATAGTGAATATTTTTACCATGCTACTTTCAAATCAATTCACTTTAGAGAATAATTAGCCTATCATCATCTTGGCCCCTTAGCCCTAACCATAAGAATGTTAATTTCATTTGTTGTCACTTTTAAACTTCTGTATGTTTACCAAGCCACTGTGCTTGCATTTTAAATTGTGGGACATTTCCGTTTACAGTGTTATTTATGATTTTGTTTCTTTATAGGAATAAATTGCATTTTGATCATCTAGCACTAATAGCATGGTTATTTTTCAATGAGTTTGTGTGGTAGCAAGGAGTTTTCATGACAGCATTTGGCAACTATAAATAACAAGGAGACCAAAAAAATGGCACCTTTGTTACAAAAAAATAACTACAGGATAAGGTTTCACACACTAGACAATTAAAGGCAGACAATACAACAACTGACAACCTTTTACAGTTACATGAGCAGGTGTAGTAATTAATTTTAAAAAAACTTTTTCTAACATTAGAACACAAGAATATTACAAATATTTATACAAGGGAAGACTATTCAGTCCAACAAAGGCTGCAGCTCACCAGGCCTATCCAATTAATTCTTCTATAATAACATCAAGTTAATAACATCAACATGCAGATAACAATACAGATTTCCATACCGGATTGTTCGAGTCCCGGGTTAACAATGGCCACCACCAGTACTGTAAGCCAACAGGGTGCTGGTGGAAATTGGGCTATTGTTGGTAGAAGAAGGAGGGAGTGGGGTGGGGTGGGGTGGGTTGGGGGATGTGTCCAGGGGAAAGAGGAGAGGAGGAAGGTGAAGACAGTAAAACTGAGGGTAGGAACTTTGAATTTTTGCAATATGACTGGTAAGGGGAGGGAGTTAGCCGATATGATGGAGAGAAGGAAGGTTGATATATTGTACGTACTAGAGACTAAATGTAAGGGGAGTAAGGCCACGTGAATCGGAGGTGGATTCAAATTGTTCTATTATAGTGTGGATGGGAGGAGAAATGGGGTAGGGGTTATTCTGAAGGAACAGTATGTCAACAGTATTTTGGTAGTGAAAAGACAGACAGAATAATGATTATGAAGCTGGAAATTGGAGGTGTGATGATGAATGTTGTTAGTGCATATGCCCCGCAAGATGGGTGTGCGATGGATGCGAAAGAAGATTTTTGGAGTGAGTTGGATGAAGTGATGAACAGTGTACCCAAGGGACAGAAAGTGGTAATTAGAGCCGATTTCAATGGGCATGTTGGTGAAGGGAACAGTGGAGACGAGGAGGTGATGGGTAGGTATGGTGTCAAGGAGAGGAATGAAGAAGGTCAGATGAAAGTGTAATTTACAAAAAGGATAGGCATGGCTGTGGTGAATACATATTTTAAGAAGAAGGAGGAACATAGGGTGACGTACAAGAGTAAAGGAAGATGCACACAGGTAGATTATATCTTATGCAGGCGGGTCAATCTGAAGGAGACGAAAGACTGCAAAGTGGTGGCAGGGGAAAGTGTAGTTTGGCAGCACAGGATTGTAGTCTGTAGGCTGACATTGTAGATCAAGGATAGAAGGAGAATGAGGGCAGAGCCAAGGATCAAATGGTGGAAGTTGAAAAAGGAAGACTGCAAGGTTGAGTTTACGGAGTGAATAAGACAGGCACTGGGTGGCAATGAAGAGTTACCAGATAGTTGGGCAACTGCAGCAGAAGTAGTAAGGGTGACGGCAAGAAGGGTGCTTGGTCTTGTCATCTAGACAAAGAGGAAACCTGCTGCTGGAATGGGGAAGTACAGGAGAGAATACAGAGGAAGAGGATGGCAAACAAGAAGTGGGATAGTCAGAGAAATACTTAAAGTAGACAGGAGTACAAGGAGATAAGGAGCAAGATGAAGAGAAAGGTGGCAAAGGCTAAAGAAAAGGCGTACGATGAGTTGTATGAGAGGTTGGATACTAAGGACCTGTTCTGATTGGCTAGACAGATGGATCAAGCTGGGAAAGATGTGCAGTAGGTTAGGATCATAAAGGATGAAGACGGAAACATACTCACAAGAGAGGAGTGTGTGTTGAGGAGATGGAAAGAGTACTTTGAGAGGCCGATGAATAAAGAGAATGAGAGACAGAAGATTGGATGATGTGGAGATAGTGAATCAATAAGTGCAATGGATAAGCAAGGAGGATGTAAGGACAGCTATGAACAGGATGAATAATGAAATAGCCGTTGTTCCAGATGACATACCAATGGAAACATGGAGGTGTTTAGGAGAGATGGCAGTGGAGTTTTTAACCTGATTGTTTAATGGAACTTTGGAAAGTGAGAGGATGTCAGAGGAGCAGAGAAGAAGTGTTCCGATACCGATTTGTAAGAATAAGGGGGATGTGCTGAGCTGTAGTAACTATAGGGGGATAAAACAGATGAGCGACAGCATGCAGTTATGAGAAAGAGTATTGGAAACTAAGTTAAGAAGGTAGGTGATGATTAGTGAGCAGCAGTATGGTTTCATGCAAAGAAAGAGCACAACAGATGCAATGTTTGCTCTGAGAGTGTTGATGGAGAAGCATAGAGAAGGCCAGAAGGTGTTGAATTACATCTTTGTGGACCTGGAGAAAGCATATGACAGGGTGCCTTGAGAGGAGTCGTGGTATTGTATTTTTTTTGGATTTTATTGATTTAAACTAGCAAAATACCCGCGCTTTGCAGCGGAGAAGTAGTGTGTTAAAGAAGTAATGAAAAAGAAAAGGAAACATTTTAATAATAACGTAACATGATTGACAATGTAATTGTTTTGTCATTGTCATGAGTGTTGCTGGCATATATATAAATACATATATATTGTCACGCACGTGCGAGTAGGAGACCGCAGACGGATCTTAACACACTAGGGAAGACATTCGCCGGCAGGGAATGGCGGGGTACTAACCTTTTTCCTTTGCTTTCTTACAGAAAAAAAGACGCTCCGCCACCATAAGCCGGGTTTGCCCGCACTACGTTACTTCCGCCCTTCCTCCTCCATTTTCCTGACGTCATCGATCCCATCTTCCCTCACGGTTCCTTCCCAGCATTCCTCCACTTCCGGCTCCTCCTTCATAAAATGACCGCTGACGCCATGAATCGATGTCGAGCATACACAGAGATTTTTGTTTATGTATTTTGACCATTTTGTTTTGTACTGTGGAGAATTGTACAGTATACAGGGCTGAAAACCCCAAACCTTTATGTTGTGTCCTGATTCGTCTTTTACAATATATATATATATATATATATATATATATATATATATATATATATATATATATATATATATATATATATACTGCTCAAAAGAATTAAAGGAACACTTTTTAATCAGAGTATAGCATAAAGTCAATGAAACTTATGGGATATTAATCTGGTCAGTTAAGTAGCAGAGGGGTTGTTAATCAGTTTCAGCTGCTGTGGTGTTAATGAAATTAACAACAGATGCACTAGAGGGGCAACAATGAGATGACCCCAAAACAGGAATGGTTTAACAGGTGGAGGCCACTGACATTTTTCCTCCTAATCTTTTCTGACTGTTTCTTCACTAGTTTTGCATTTGGCTACAGTCAGTGTCACTACTGGTAGCATGAGGCGATATCTAGACCCTACAGAGGTTGCACAGGTAGTCCAACTTCTCCAGGATGGCACATCAATACGTGTCATTGCCAGAAGGTTTGCTGTGTCTCCTGCACAGTCTCAAGGGCATGGAAGAGATTCTAGGAGACAAGCAGTTACTCTAGGAGAGCTGGAGAGGGCCATAGAAGGTCCATAACCCATCAGCAGGACCAGTATCTGCTCCTTTGGGCAAGGAGGAACAGGATGAGCACTGCCAGAGCCCTACAAAATGACCTCCAGCAGGCCACTGGTGTGAATGTCTCTAACCAAACAACCAGAAAGACTTCATGAGGGTGACCCAAGGGCCCCATGTCCTCTAATGGGCCCTGAGCTCACTGCCCAGCAGCATGCAGCTCGATTGGCATTCACCATAGAATACTAGAATTGGCAGATGCACCACTGGTGCCCTGTGCTTTTTACAGATGAGAGCAGGTTCACCCTGAGCACGTGACAGAAGTGAAAGGGTCTGGAGAAGCCATGGAGAACATTATGCTGCCTGTAACATCATTCAGCATGAGCAGTTTGGTGGTGGGTTAATGATTGTCTGGGGAGGCATATCCATGGAGGGTCACACAAACCGCTACAGGGTTGACAAAGGCACCTTGGCTGCCATTAGGTATCAGGATGAAATCCTTGGACCCATTGTCAGACCCTATGCTGGTACAGTGGCTCCTGGTGCACGACAATTCCTGGCCTCATGTGGTGAGAGTATGCAGGCAGTTCCTGGAGGATGAAGGAATTGATACCATTGACTGGCCACCACACTTTCCTGACCTAAATCCAATAGAACACCTCTGGGACATTATGTTTTGGTCCATCCAATGCCACCAGGTTGCACCTCAGACTGTCCAGGAGCTCAGTGATGCCCTGGTCCAGATCTGGGAGGAGATCCCCCACAACACCATCTGTCATCTCATTAGAAGCATGCACCGATGTTGTAAGGCATGTATACAAGAACACAGGGGCCATACAAAGTGCTGCGTACAATTTTGAGTTGCTGCAATTAAATTTTGGCAAAATGGACTAGCCTGCCACATAATTTTTCACTCTGATTTTTGGGGCGTCTTTGAATTCAGGGCTCTGTAGGTTGATCATTTTCATTTCCATCAAATGATGTGGCATCCTTTTGTTCCTAACACATTACCCAGTCTATATCAGTATAGATATCCAGGAGGATTTCTTTTTCCCATTGAGATCTGATGTGTTTTTAAAGTGTTCCTTTAATTTTTTTGAGCAGTTTATATATATATATATATATACACATACATGTCTACATATATAGATACACAAATACATATATATATATATCTCTATCTATATATCTATCTATATATATATATATATATGTATATATCTATATATATCTATCTATATCTATATCTATCTATCTATCTATCTATCTATCTATATATATATATATATCTATATGTATATCGATATCTATATCTACTTTGGGGTGCGAGCAGCTGTTGCTGGGGGTGCCAGAATCCATCGAGGAAGAAAAATTAAAAACATTATTTGTACAAAATGTTAATTTATCTATCCATTCCTAAATAATTAAATGGGCAGGCTATTTTGTATCAGTGCAATACGCTGCTTGTTAAAACGGATGACTGCTGCTCTTACGTGCACTTAGTGCTGCGTGGGTATTATGAACTATCGTATCTGTTCAAGTTCTATTTAAATTTTAAATATAAGTAATTTTTATTTAGTCAACAGAAATATGTTTAATAGGAATGTAAGTGAAATTTAGACATCATTGCATAAATTTTTCTTCACCATAGAAATTTAAAGACTTCCATTCCTACCAAAGATATTTCTGGCGACTACATAGAACCTACTGTCAGGGAGGCCAGGGGCAACGACCCGGCCGGGACGCCGTGAGGGACTGGAAGAGGGTCAAAGCCTACCCTGGATCACGTGGGGGCCGCCTTCCTGGTTGCTCTGGGGGCCACGGGTACAGGGCATGGAAGCTCCACCCTGTAGGGGCCCTTGGTCACCTCCAGAAGGCACCCCAATGTCTTGGGGACCTGTTACCTGTGTGGCGGAAGTGCTGGGGGGAAGATTTAGGACGGCACCCGGAGAGCTGCCGGGAGGACAGCCGGCACTTCCGCCACGCTGGGGCGTGGCCAAGGGAGGAATGTTGGGAACACCTGGGGCTCACCCGGGGACTGCATAAAAGGGGCCGTCTCCATTCATTCAGGGCTGGAGTCGGGAGGAGGCAGGGCGAAGCACAGAGGAGGTGTGGAGGCGGCCCGAAGAGAGGCATTGTGGCCAGGACTGAGAGTATTGCGGTGTATTGTACACTAACTTGGGTCTTAGTGACCATTATTTGGGTCTGTGTGACCGTGTAAATAATTGTAAACAAACATGTGGTGGTTGAGAAACAACATGTCCGCCTGTCTGTGTCTGGGTTGGCTCCACACTACTTATATCCAAATTCGAGCTATTGAGCTGTCGCCTGCCGGCCTGAATAGGTCACCCTCGCTTCGCTCTTACTTTTTTACCGTTCATTTAATCATGGCTAGTCGTGGAAAAATTATAAAATGGAAGGGGGATTACACTGAGTATGGCTTTACCAAAACAATTATTGATGGCGAATAAAGTATCCATTATTCATAAAGCTTCAATTGGTGATCTGCTTTTCTGCGTTAACCTCATATTTTTCATACTTCTTCTCAAACCAAGGGGGTGGGAGGGTAAAATGAATTGGGAAGCGCTGATCAATGTAATCGTTGTACCAGGAAATCATGCATTGAGAGAAGTTCCCCTTTGTTTGGAATGCGTAGTGTGATTAAATGCGTTATTTTTTAACGCGTTATGGAGCACATGCATCGAAGCTTCCCAGCTGTGCTTGTGCTAAGAAAAGGAAACATTTTAAAAATAACGTAACACGATTGTCAATGTAACCTTTTGTAAGTAGTGCCTGGAGGATTCAGACTGTGGAGAAACTCTAGAGACAGTGTGTGTATTAACTTGTGGATTTTTCTGTGAGTATTTGGTGGCAGCGTCACAAAGTTGGTTCCGCAAGACTGCGTTAGCTGCGAGCTCAGCTCAGAGCGAAAATGAGGTGAATGGGAGGAGATGTTGACGTGACTCCCCACCCTTAACTGTCAATCCCCACAAAGACAGTCTCCCGGAATTTGCATAAGCACAGCCCTTCAACAGCAATTTTAACTTAGTTACAAAGTGATCAAAACTCGTTTATATCCTGCGTCCTCTCATTAAACTTGTATCCTGCATTAGCCATGGGCATGACAAGCGCCAGCGGCAGCCTGTCTATGAACTTAATTTAAACTTTAGGTTTACAAGCGTGCTTTGTTTCGAAATAGCTGCACTCATGAATATGGTTGTATGTGTCAGTCGCTAAGCTTCTTATTGTTTCGCTGCCTTCTCAATTGTATAATGCATGTTTTCTTCAGCGCTTTTTGGAGCTCTTTCTTGTTTTCTCGCATCTGCGTGACAGTTCACATGATTACGTGGGAGGCGTGATGATGTCACACGAAACTCCGCACCCCACGGCCATCGAACTTAACTCCATTACAGTATATGGAGAAAAATAGCTTCCAGTTATGATCATTATGCGTAGAATTTCGAAATGAAATCTGCCCAACTTTTGTAAGCAAGCTGTAAGGAATGAGTCTGCCAAATTTCAGCCTTCCACCTACATGGGAAGTTGGAGAATTAGTGATGAGTGAGTAAGTCAGTGAGGGCTTTGCCTTTTATTAGTATAGATAAAAAATAATATTCCATATAAATAAGTCAAGCTTAACAAGACTTGGTTCAAAACACAAATCAACCTCCATCCATGAGAAAGAAAGCTAGGCCAGCAGAGTAGAACTTTAAGCTAGTAAAAATAAGTAAATAGATAAATTAATAAATAAAAATACATTGAGTAAAAAAAGGAAAAAAGAAGGGAGAGAATCTGCTTCCTCAATTAAAATGCTTATTCTAAAATGTTATTGATTACTTCCTGCCAGGTTTTGAAAAAGTTTTGTACAGATCCTCTAAGTGAGAATTAGATTTTTTCCAATTTCAAATAGTATAGAACATCAGTTATCCACTGACTTAAAATATTAGAATTAGGATTCTCCCATTTGATCAAGATAAGTCTATGTGCCAATAGTGAAGTAAAGGCAATTACTGTTTGTTTGTCCTTCTCCACCTTAAGCCCATCTGGAAGAATACCAAACACATCTGTTAATGGATTAGGAGGAATTGACACCAAGGCTGTCTGAAAGGCATTTTAAGATTTTAGTCCAAAATGATGTTAACTTGGTGCACACCTAAAACATATGGCCTAGTGAGGATGGAACTTGATTGTAAAGTTTGCAGGTTGGATTTTATACTGGGAACATTTTGGACAATTTTAATGTATTTCACTGGGTTTGGACTTTCACGATTCTCACGGAGATCTACGACTGTAATGTTTTTCCTTCTGTATTCATCTTCCAGTGCAGCAAGTCTGTCTTTGAGTATTTTACATTCAGAATTTGAAGCTGTTGCTTTTCTGTCAGCTGTAGATGCCAGTTGCTTGGCTGCCTCAAAGCAATTATTTAGACGTTTCTCCTGGTCATTAATATCCTGCAGCAGCTTCTCGTTTTTCTTGTGTATGTCCTTTATTTCTTCCCTTATATCATTTCTATCACTTTTTCTTATATCATTTATTTCCTTCCTCATATCATTTATGTGTTTCTTTAAATTTCTTTCTTTATACAGCCTCCAGTTAATCAAAAATGCTGCTGCAAGAATTATTACAAGAAGAAGAAAACAGGAACACATAACTCCAATTCTTAAATTCTTACATTGGCTCCCAGTTAAGTTTAGGGAAGATTTCAAAATCCTCCTTTTAACATATAAAGCATTAAATGGCCAAGGTCCGGCTTACTTATCTGAACTTATCATGACTTACACTTATCATAACTCAGCGCACATTAAGATCTCAAGGTGCCGATCTGCTTATGATTCCAAGGATTAATAAAATAACAGTGGGAGGTTGAGCTTTTAATTACAGGGTGCCTAAACTGTGGAATGGTCTGCCTGCTACTATAAGAGATACCCCTTCAGTCTCAGCTTTTAAATCCCGGCTGAAAACTCACTGCTTCAGTTTAGCATATCCTGACTAGAGCTGCTGATTAACTGTACAGACTGCATCTCTGTTGTTAGTCATTTGCACTAAAACATAAGTAACATGATAAGTATAATTTGTTATTAAACCTCACTTATTCTGTTTCTCTTCTTTGTACTTAAATGTGGCACTTGGTGCCACGGCCCACCTGCCAAGTTGTTTTGCCTGCCTAAGGTAAAGTCATCCCTGATGGAGGATCGCAGGAATTGTGGGGTAGAGGGGTCTTTTCATCAGATTGACTGGCCCAGCACTGTTTCAGCTGTGGAATGGCCAAATGGGGGAAGCAGTTTGATGGCCGAGGTCTCCAGGACTGTAAACAAATCCAAATCATATTATGTGATATCATCTACTGTTAAATTCTCCTCTGTACGTGTAAAATTTTTATTTTTATACTGTATTAAGGATTTGTTCTGTTTTGTTCTGTTATGCCCAGAGGGGACTGGGTGGTCTCATGGTCTGGAATCCCTGCAGATTTTATTTTTTTCTCCAGCCGTCTGGAGTTTTTTTTTCTGTCCTCCCTGGCCATCGGACCTTACTCTTATTCCATCAACAACAACATTTATTTATATAGCACATTTTTATACAAACAGTAGCTCAAAGTGCTTTACATATTAAAGAATAGAAAAATGAAAGACACAATTATAAAACAAAATAAATCAACATTAATTAACATTGAATAAGAGTAAGGTTCAATGGCCAGGGGGGACAGAAAAAACAAAAAACATCCAGGCGGCTGGAGAAAAAATAAAATCTGTAGGATTCCAGACCATGAGACCCCAGTCCCTCTGGGCATTCTACCTAACATAAATGAAACAATCCTTTTTGGATTTAGGGTTCTCACGGAAGGGCTTGATGATGATGATGGTCACGTAGACTTCTGCCTTTTAATCCGTCCATCATTGTTGGAGCATCATGAAGCTTTGAGTAGGTGGTGGTGGCGCAGGCCGGAAAAAGAAACAGAAAAGAGAGTAGGGGTCAGTACGGATTTTAGAGGCACCATGAATAGTTATTATGAGGAAATTGACCATATAGAGTATCAGGATTAAGTTAAATTAAGATTAAATTGAAGTTATAGAAAAGCCATGTTATTCCATGTTAATTAATGTTGACTTATTTTATTTTCTTACTGTGTATTTTATTTTTCTATTCTTCATTATGTAAATCACTTTGAGCTATATGTTTTGTATGAAAATGTGCTATATAAATAAATGTTGTTGTTGTTGTGTATTGTATTTTATTGACCCCCTTCTTTTTGACACCGACTGCACGCCCAACCTACCTGGAAAGGGGTCTCTCTTTGAACTGCCTTTCCCAAGGTTTCTTCCATTTTTTCCTTACAAGGGTTTTTTTTGGGAGTTTTTCCTTGTCTTCTTAGAGAGTCAAGGCTGGGGGGTTTATCAAGAGTCAAGGCCTGTTAAAGCCCATTGCGGCAATTCTTGTGTGATTTTGGGCTATACAAAAATAAATTGTATTGTATTGCTTTGTATTGTATATCTTTCTTGAGCTCCTTGTATATTGATGGCCTTTGCGGTGATCATTACCTTCAGTTCAAACAGATCATTTCCGTCTTCGTGATCTGTGGGTGAAGAGGCAAGCTCCCGGCTCACAAAGAGTAGAAGACAATGTGGAGGGCAAGGCCATTTTCAGTTTCAATGAATCTTCTGGGATCGACGAGCTATTGTAACCTGAATAACACATTCGCTACCACTTTCACTCTTGGCTGAAGACGATGCAGCGGTGCCAGGTCCAGGGAAATCTGTGCTTTCGCCTGTTTGCTTCAGGTCAGTCTCTGAAATGTGTTTCCTTGAACTTGGAGTTGATACCTGTCTAAGCTTGGATGAAGTGTAGCTTTCTTTTCCATTTCTTTCTAATCCCCTCTCCTACCGCTCATGTTTATATATGCTTGCATATACTGTAGTAGAACCTTCTTGTGTTGGGTAAATACAGGATACCTTGGGATGAAAAAAATAAGAGAAAAAAATAACACCCTTGCTAATGGAGTTCCGCTTCAGACGTCCATCTTCCGTAGAACGACGAGACCAAATATCTCTAAGTAAGATGATTTTTTCCAATATCAGATAATCAATCAATCAATCAATCAACATTTATTTATATAGCACGTTTTCATACAAAAAAATGTAGCTCAAAGTGCTTTACAAAATGAATAGAAAAATAGAAGACACAATAAAAAATAAACATAAGTCAACATTAATTAACATAGAATAAGTAAGGTCCGATGGCCAGGGTGGACAGAAAAAAAAAAACTCCAAAAGCTGGAGAAAAAAAATAAAATCTGTAGGGGTTCCAGACCACGAGACCGCCCAGTCCCCTCATAATATATAACATCAGTTACCCACTGACTTAAAAGAGTTCAGTTAGGATTCTTCCAGTTAAATATGACAAGTCTACGTGCCAATAATTTAGTAAAGGCAATTACAGTTTGTTTGTCCTTCTCCACTTTAAACCCATCTGGAGGTACACCTAACATAGCTGTGAATTAATTAGGAGGAATTGGAACACCAAGAATATCTGAAAGGCATTTAAAGATTTTGGTCCAAAATTATGCCAATTTGCAGCACGCCCAAAACATATGTCCCAATGAGGCTGGAATTTGATTGCAATGTTTGCAGGTTGGATCTTGCACTGGAAACATTTTGGACAATTTTAAATGAGACAGATGAGCTCAATATATAATTTTAAATTGAACAATTGTATGCTTTGTGTATATGAAGCTCATACCATTGGCATTGGTACCTTCCACTCCTTTTCTGAGATGTTTAGTGAGAGATTCGTTTCCCACTCTACTCTGGGATCTTTGAAAGGGAGGGACTTTAAAATTTTTTTATATATTACAGAGATGCTGTCTGAGTCCTCAAGACTGATCAATATTTTTTCCGGAATAGAGGTAGGTGGGAGGTGACGAAAATTGGTCAGGCTTTGTATAAAAACGTTTCTAATCTGAAGGTAGTGAAAGAAATGTGTTGCTGGAAAGTTACATTTAGAGTGTAGCTGTTCATAGGATGTGAAGATGTTGTCTATGTACAGATCTCTAAGTGATTTAATCCTAAACATTTTCCATATATTAAAAACTGGGTACATTTGAGAGGATGGAAAAAGATGGTTCTCGTGCAGAGGTGACACAGATAAAATCTTCTCTAGGTTAAAATGCTTCCTACATTGGTTTCATATTCTGGGTGAGTGAAGCACAAATGGGTTGTTAGCATATTGGCGATGACTTGTACTTATTGTGGTACAAAGCAAAGAATATAAATAAGTACTGCAGGATTTTATTTCTTTGTGGACCAAGCCTGTGTATGTTCATCTACTTGTGTCAATGTCTGGGTTTGTATAGCTTGTATATTTGCCGCCCAGTAATAAAACTGAAAGTTAGGTAGAACCATACCACCTTCCACCTTAGGTCTTTGTAGAATCGCCCTTTGTATATGTGAATATTTTGAATTCCAAATAAATGAGGTTATGGTTGAATCTAGTTTCTTAAAAAATGATTTATTGATGTATATTACAATGTTTTGAAATAGAAAAAGCAGCTTAGAAAGGATATTCATCTTAACAATATTAATTCTTCCAGCTAAAGTGAGATGAAGAGTAGACTCTCTGTGCAAGTTTTGCTTCGTTTTTTTCATGCAGACGGCAAAAATTTGTTGATAAAGAGCTTTATGTTTACTTGTAATGTTTACCCCATGGTATTTAAACTGATCTGTGATGATTAAAGGGGAAGGTGTCCAATCTAATATTGTGTGCTTGAGAATTCACTAGAGAGAGCAAATTCAAATTAATTCTGTGACTAGATATCTTTTGAAATTCTGTTAGTGCTGTTTGGACTACAGGCACAGCATTTTGTGGATCTGATATATACAGTACCATATCATCTGCATATAGAGCAAAGTCCTTCTTTAATAATTCCCTTTATCACATAAGCACTTCGTCAGTGAACTGCCAGTGGCTCAATGACGATTACAAAAAGCAGTGGTGACAATGGGCATCCTAGTATCATGTTCTAGTTTGATCTTGTCTGAATTAATGTTGTTAATACAAACTGAAGCTTCTGGACTGGTATAAAGTATTTTGATCCATGCACAAATGTTCGGGCCAAACACTAATTTCTTCAATTTAGTGAAAAGGCAATTCCATTCAACTATATTGAATGCTTTTTCTGCATCCAATGATAATAATGTCTCTGGGATGTTAGACTTTGTGGGTGAATATATTACATTAAACAGGCGTCAAAGATTGGAAGCTAAGCGTCTTCCTTTAATAAATCCAGTTTGGTCCGAAATAAGCACTTTCTCAATCCTTCTAGCTATGACATTGGAGAACATCTTAACACCATTATTCGGAAGTGAAATTGGTCTATATGATGCATATTGTAATAAGTCCTTATTTTACTTAGGAAAGATGGTAATTAATACTTGACAAAAAGTTTTAGGTATAATTGTATTGTCTCTAGCTTCTGTAAATGTTGCTAATAAAAGGGGAGCTAGCTTAATTGAGAATTATTTATAAAATTCTGCAGGGTAGCCATCCAGGCCTGCTGCTTTCACACTCTGAAATGAGTTTATTGCATCTAGTAATTCTGATATTGCCAGAGGTTTATCCAATTCCTCTGCACTGAGAGTATCTAGTTGTGGTATCTGCAATCCATCCAGAAATGCATTAATTTTGTGTTTTGTCTTCTTTAAATACAGTAGAATATAAGGACTTACAGTATAGTAGTCTCTAAATGTGTGCATTATAATTTTATGGTCAATGATTTTGTCTCCATTTGTGTTGGTGATTACCGGGACTGCATTGCAAGCTTCTTGCTTGTGGATTTGTTGAGGTAATATCTTATTAGCTTTCTCTCCATGTTCATAGTAATGATGTATTGATTTAAAAATGAGTTGTTCTGTTTCTTTACTTGTCAAGAGGTTGAGTTCTGAATGCAGAGCATATATTTTCCTGTGAAGTGCCTCATTTGGACACCTGGCATGTTCTTGATCTATTCTGGTAAATTCATTGATTAGCTCTGGTACCTTCTTGGTTTCCAATTTAATTCTGTGGGAACGATATGAGATACTCTGTCCTCTTAAGAAAGCCTTCAGAGCTTCCCAGAGTATTCCTACAGAAACCTCTGAGGATGTATTTGTCACTAAAAAAGTTGATTTGCTTGGATATAAATTCTGTACAGTTCTTCTCTGCCAATAAAAGTAAATTAAGATTCCAGCTCCAAGATGAGTGTCTTGGGCAAAATGGTTTTAGCTCCATGATCAAAGGGGTGTGGTCAGAGATAACAATAGCATTGTACTTACAAGATTTAATCGCAGGCAAGAAATTGTTATTTGTAAAGAAATAATCAATTCTTGAGTAGCAGTGATGCACTGGTGAGTAGAAGGAATATGCTCTTGAGTTTGGGTTTAGAAATCTCCAGGGGTCTGATAAGTTGTGATCGGTTACAAACTGTGTAATTGTCTTTGCAATGTTAGATGTCATCAGCCCTGTGGCAGGTGACCTATCTAGGTTTGGATTTAAAACAAAATTAAAGTCCATAGCCAATATAATTTTATGAGTGTTCACATTGGGAATGGATGCAAATACATTTTGGATGAAGTCACTATCATCCACATTGGGTGCGTAAATATTTATCAAAATCACTTTACAGTTAAATAAATTACCCATGATGATCACATATCTCCCTTCAGGATCAGATACTACATCTAAAACTACAAATAGGATTGTTCTATGTATAAGGATTTCCACACCTCTAGTTTTTTTTTGTAAAGCTGGAATGGAATATTTGTTCAGTCCAGTCTCTGTGCAACCGAAAGTGATCCTTGCTTAATAAGTGGGTCTCCTGTAAAAATACTATTTTAGCATTTAGACCTGTTAAATGAGAGAATACTTTCTTCCTCTTTAATTTGTGATTTAGACATTTAACATTCCAGCTTACAAAGTTAACTGTTCGGTCATAGAGATATTACTTCTAAATGTTTGTAGTCATTTTATAGTCTTAAGATAAGACAGCTTTGACCTTAATTTCCAATTTTCCCAGGACTTATTGCCATTAAGCCTATTGTTACATTGGCACTTACAATTATAAGGATTAAAAGGATAGATTAGAGATAGCTTGCTCTCTTTCTCCCTCCCCTAGTCCCCCCCCCCCCTGTTTTGCCTTCTCACATGAGGTTAGACCACACTTTACAAAGTCCCAGTCCTCTGACATACCTAGGGACAGAGCACGTCCAGAACAAAACAAGCACCCCAGCAGCAATTTATAAGGATTAAAATAGAGATGCCTATTGACAATACAGCCCAAATAATATAAGCATAAAATATAATCTTAAGCAGATTTGAGAGAAAAACCCAGGGAATAATGTTAAACAGTAGCTCTGGATAAGTATAGTAAGCCCTAATACAATAATTCATGAGTATGATGTTAAACAGTCTCCTTAAAAAATGTATACATATATACATATACAGATATAATTTGTCACACACATGCGAGTAGGGGGATGTTGTGTGGACCAAGTAAAGGTAATTCCACGCCAGACCAGGAGAGGGTGGGTTACACTAAACCTTCTCCTGTTATCTCTACAGACCAGCGGGAAAACCTATCTGAATCAAGAACCTCACTTCTAGTTCCGGAGCCCAGAAGAACGTCATTTCCAGTTCCAGCGCTCAGAGGAATGCCACTTCCGGTTCCGGCACACAGGCTGATGTCAGAAGAACATCACTTCCAGTTACCCTACATCATGTCAGGTATGATCACTTAAAGCCACCATCTTTCCCAACCCTCATCAGTTTGATCTTGGACTGTGTACTGTCAACAGCTCTGTATTGAATGAAAAAACCATTTGCAGCCAGGAACATTATATGGGTGGCTGCCCCAAACCTTTTTACGTGTGTTGAGTGTTCATTGTCAGTGGCATTGTCGGCAGGATGATGGCCTCCTGGAGAGATCGGAAGTCAAACCTAAACCTAGGTTCGACACACGCTTCTAATCTAACAAAGTATCAGATGGGTAAGTACCGTTCCCGAGTTGCTGAGTGGGCGTCAGTCAGGGCGTGTCGGGGAAAGCTTGAGTATGCTTCAACCCATCACCCTGTTAAAGATCCGGGGAAAAATAGCCCTGGGACCCAGAGGCTAGAGCCAAGTGTGTCAGGGAATGCACTGAATACTTATTATGGCCTCCCAGGTGTGGGGACTGCCCCTAAATATATACCACAAAGGGCAAGCCCTTTAATAAAGGTGGGAGAAACCCAGGCTGGCAGCTGAGAAACATAATGGCCTGGACATTTAAACCTGCTAAGACAACAAAGAAACAGGCCATGGCTTTATGGGCTAAGGTGGTTGGTTGGCTACAACCCCATGAAAGGTCCAGCCATCAAATAGTGGAGCAGGTGGCCTGCGCTTTATTGCTCTGAAGCCTACCTGAAAAAATCACCCAAATGGCTTGGGGGTATACAGATATTGTCTCGCTTAGCCGAGACAATAGAACACTTCAAGGCAGAAACCGGCTTGGGAGTATCAGAACGGGACTTATGTGAACCCAGGCGTGCTTGCATCCCTAATGCAGAATCCCATGGCTATAATGTGAAGCGTATTCGAGTGGACCCTGAGGTGTTTTGGCAGGCACTGCGAAGCAATGAAGGGTTCTGTGGAGTGATATGGGGTGAGGCGCGGTGTTTACTTGCTAATCCACTGGCCTATTCACATACGGGAGAAGTGCTAGTTAATGGGATTAAAGTAATAGCTTTATTTGACTCCGGCAGTAATATTTCCGTTGTTGCTCGCCATTTGGTATTACGGCGACAGTGGTGTAAGAATAAGACCCACATTACCTGTATTCACGGGGATGTCCAGTATTATAGATCTGCTAACTGCTAACTATGTCAGGACGGCGTAGTGAAAAGGTTGACGGTGGCAGTGATGCATAATCCTCCCTTCCCCGTAATACTAGGCAGAGATTGAGCCATTAACAGTCACTTCTTTCCCTCAATCACTAGGTCTAGTCACGGATGCTGATTCAGCGCCCTCAACTTCCTCCACGCCGTGTATACAGCTGGCTCGGGAGTGGACTTCAGCCTCCGGTGATGAGGAAGAAACACCTGGGACATCGCAACCAGAGACATCATTAGCAAGCGTTCAGAAAGCTTGTGACGAAACCCCGCCCCTTGAGGTCGAATCCAATCCTCTCACACGCCTGCAGTTTCAATTTAGGCAGATCCTGGCTTCATTTAAAAGGGAGCAGTAGAACGATGACTCCCTTAAGTTTGCAAAGAATGCAGTCATTCTGGTAGACGGCCAACGCACCTAACATCTGATGCCACAGGGTCTTCACTTTGTGTTAAATAATGACCTACTGTACCGGGTGGTAGTTCATGAAGGACAGATGATGTCACTGTTGTTAGTACCAGTGACAGATCTGTGAACTAGCACATGTCCATCTGCTGGGAGCCCATTTGGGCCCCTAAAAAATACTTGAGAGAATTAAGCTTCGATATTTTTGGCCCGGGATTAACGAGTTGGTTTGCCGCTTTTGCACATCCTGTCCAGAATGTCAATTGAGACAGATTCCTATGAGATACCATGCTCCTCTAGTCCCCTTACCCTTAATAGATATCCTTTTCGAACGTATTGGGGTCGACTTGGTGGGACCCCTAGAACCCTCAGCCAGAGGTCATAAATATATAATGGTCCTGGTAGATTATGCTACCCGGTTTCCAGAAGCTGTTCCGCTGCGCTGAGCTACTTCAAAAGCTATCGCACGGGAATTAGTAGGGGTATTTGCATGAGTCGGAATCCCTAAAGAAATCCTGATGGATGAAGTGTCTCCTTTCACCTCACAGACATTCAGGAAGACTGGCAAGCTACTTCAAATAAAGCATTTAAAGACCTTGGTGTATAATCCTCAAATCAACGGTCTTGTAGAGAGGTTCAATCAAACTCTCAAACAGATAAGGTAGTCAATGAGAACAGAAGGAACTGGGATCAGCTCCTCCCCCTCATCCTTTTTGTATATCGGGAAGTCCCACAGACCTCCACGGGGTTCTCACCTTTTGAATAGCTATATGGACGACAACCCCGGGGCTTATTAGACGTTTTAAAAGAAGGATGGGAGGAAGAGGCCCTCGCATCAGCAAATATATTAGAATATATTGCGCAGTTAAGCAATAGATTTGAGAAGATTAGACCCTTATTGAAAACGCACATGGAAAAGGTACAAGCAGCTCAGGTCTGGTGCTATAACCTTGGTACGTCTCTGTGGTAGTTCCGCTCAGGAGATCGAGTCATGGTTTTAGTTCCTACCTCTCATTCCAAATTACTGGGTCGTTGTCAGGGCCCCTATGAAATTAAGGAAAGGAATGGGCTGGTCGATTATTTGGTGAAACCACCAAATCGTCGACCCAGCTGTGATATCCCGTGTAGTGGGAAGTGGCCCCAGCCTACACTCTGGACATCTGATAGTTCATGAACCAAACAGGATCAGTGGAGAGATGAGACACAGACAAAAATTGAAGGATGGTGCAAGTTTATTTACAAGTGTGCTGTACAACCAAAATGCAATAGTGTCAGGTGGGCTTTGAGTTCTTCAACACTGACACTTCTTCAGAAATAAATAAAAACAATCAAAAAGGGAAAAAGCATTGCCACACCAGTGAGCAGATTTATCATATCAATTTGCTGAAACCATGGAAGGACAGGGATTCCAAGCCCTCCTCTGGACAGCGCCACTCTCTCTTTGCTCATCAATTACACCTTCATTTCGGAGATAGTTTGACTCACCAATAACATCAGGAGCTCGAAGCGGTTATCCTTTCTGTCCCTGTAGTCAGTTAAAATCCAGGTTGGACCTCCCTGGTTGTGCATGACATTTCGACGCAACCTGGGGTTATAGCCCAAGAACACCTGTACAGAATCTCCGAGGCAAAAAAGGCTGAAGTGGAGATGAAGATCAGATGAATGCTGGAACTAGGTGTGATTGAGGAAATTTATAGTCTCCGGTCTAGTCCTATCGTTAGGGTCAGTAAGCTCAATGGAAGTTGGAGGTTCTGCAATGACTTCCGTCGGCTTAACCAAGTGTCCCAATTCAATGCCTATCCGATGCTGCGAGTGGACAACCTCCTCAAGTGGCTAGGAAATGCCAAATTCTTGACTACTTTAGATATGAATAAAGGGTACTGGCAGGTTTCCTTAATGGACTCAACTGAGGAAAAGACGGTGTTTAGCACCCCTAGCAGGCACTGGCAGTATCATGTCCTCCCATTTGGATTACATGAAACACCTGCAACCTTCCAACGTCTGGTGGATAAAGTGCTCCGTCCTCATAATTCATATAGTGCTGCCTACTTGGATGACGTCATCTATACCAACACATGGGAGGAAGACATACAGCAGGTTGAAGCTATATTGCAGACACTGGCAAAACCTGGGCTTCATATCAACCCGAAAAAGTATTACTTTGGATTGGTTGAAGCCAAATATCTAGTGGGCTGGTGTATGGTGAGACCACAGTGTCCTAAAATAGATGCCATTTTGAATTGGCCCTGTCCGATAAACAAGAGGCAGGTTCAGACTTTTCTCGGCTTGGCGGGTTGCTATCGTCAGTTTGTACCCCAGTTTTCTGAGAGAGCTACGCCCTTGACAAACCTTAGAAAGAAGGGTCGACCTAATCACGTGGTATGGGATGAAACATCAGAGGCTGCATTTAGTGACCTGAAAATGGCCCTTACGTCAGCTCCTATATTAAAGGTGCATGATTTTTCCTTGCCATTCATTCTCCAGACGGTCGCTTTGGACACAGGTCTTGAAGTCGTGCTGAGTCAAAGTGTTGATGGAGTTGAACACCCCATTATGTACCTGAGCCGGAAACTGTTGGATCGTGAAACTAGGTATGTGGCAGTGGAGCGGGAAACTTTGGCTATTAAATGGGCAATTACTCAGCTGAGATATTACCTCTTGGGGTGTGAATTCACTCTTATGACAGACCATGCGCCCTTACAGTGGATGGCCTTGCACAGGGAGTCCAATCCACGTGTCATGAGGTGGTTTTTGGATCTGCAGCCATATAAGTATTTGGTTGTTTATCGCTGGGGCATTCTACAAGCTAATGCCGATGCCCTTTCTAGGTGCCATGACCTCTCAGACCGGTACACCCGACCCGACGTCACTCATGTCACTCACATGCGAGTAGGGGGACATTGTGTGGACCAAGTAAAGGTACACTACACTAAACCTTCTCCTGTTATCTCTACAGACCAGCCACGGGAAAACCTCTCTGAATCAAGAATGTCAATTCCAGTTCTGGCGCCCAGAAGAATGTCACTTCCCATTCCAGCACACAGGTTGATGTCAGAAGAACATCACTTCCGGTTACCCTGCATCACTTCTGGTCTGATCACTTAAAGCCACCATCTTTCCCAACCCTCACCATTTCAATCTTGGACTCTGTACTGTCAACAGCTCTGTATTGAATGAAAAAAACATTTGCAGCCAGGAACATTATACAGGTGGCTGCCCCAAACCTTTTTACGTGTGTCGAGTCTGTTCATTTTCACAACTTGTAATTAAAACATAAACAAAAAGTGGCCGAGAAGTTCATAGGATGTATAATTACGATACCAATATCATTGCAAGCGATCTTCTTTGCCATGTCAGGACAGGATGCAACTCAGGATCATATTTCAAAAGTGTTGGGATCAGTTTTCTTAGCTCTTTTTCTGCTTTCTCCATAGAAATAAAAATATAGAATTTGCCTTAAATGTCCACTTTGAGTTTAGCAGAATACAAGAGACTGTATCTGATCTTGGCTTTCTGAAAGCACTGTTTAATGTTGTAAAATGTGGCATGTTTAGCAGCTGTTGAGGGTAAAAAATCAGGGAAAATACAAGTGTGGTTATTTTCAAATATAATTTCTTGTTTCTGTCTGAGAAGTAACATTATACTGTATGCAATTTAAATTGTAATATTTCAAAATGCATGTTAAGAGTCGTAGGTTTAGAGGTATTTGATCCCCATATGTGGTAAGCTGATGCTATCTCAGTGTCCGATTTGAAGTCTTCCCCAGTTATTTTAGAGAGTAGTTCCGCTACAAATTTCACTGGGTTTGGACTTTCACGATTCTCAGAGAGACCTACGATTGTAATATTATTCCTTCTGCATCCATCTTCCAGTGCAGCAAGTTTGTCTCCGAGTACTTTTCATTCGTAATTTGCAGCCATTGTTTTTCCATCAGCGGTAGATGCCAGTTGTTCAGTTATTTCAATTTGAGTCTTGAACGTTTGCTTAACATCTTCCAAATGAGTGCCAAGTGTTCTCAGTTTATTCTCAAACTTAGACGCATTTTCCCGTATTTGTTCCTCAGGTTTTTTCTAGCACACCTTTAAAGGTTGCTTCAAAGCAATTATTTAAATGTTTTTCCTTGTTTTTGTTTCTCGTTTGTCTTGTGTATGTCCTTTATTTCTTTCCATATATCATTTATTTCTTTCTTTATATCTTTTTTTAAATTATTCTTGAACTGCTTTATGTCTTGAGTGGTGGTCATTGCGGCGGACCACACCTCAGCGAAATAATATTTAAAAATTATATATGGCAACAATCCTTGCATACTGTATAAACATTTTTAAGGATTACCTTAACACATGCGATGGGCTGGTGCCCTGCCCGGGGTTTGTTTCCTGCCTTGTGCCCTGTGCTGGCTGGGATTGGCTCCAGCAGACCCCCATGACCCTGTAGTTAGGATATAGCAGGTTGGATAATGGATGGATGGATACTTTAACACAATAAAAGTTCATTCAACACTGACAATATTTGATATAGATTTTTCTGGTCCTGTCCTGAAAAGAGTGAAGAACATGCTTTATGGCTTCTCAAGTTCTTAGTCCTTTCTCTTATAATTTCCTTGTAGTTTCAGCTCATGTCTCACAAGGAGGTGATGAAGAACTGCAATACTACCTAAATGGGCTTAAAGTACTAAATAGTCTGCTCTGCTTTCTTAGATGTGTTATGTTTTTAAGGGAACATTCCAAAAATTATATTTTTATGTTATTTAGCCAATCATCAGTGCATGGTTCACTGAGAAACATGTAAAACTAAAGACTAGAAGAAAAGCAAGTGAAAACATTATCAGGAACAGAGTATGCCTCATACTTGTGCATACTTGAGATACTTCAACAAGTAAAAAGTCAATTCACCTGTGCAGTTTCACAGATGACTGTCCAGGGACATTTTAGTGTTGGGTATTAGAAAAAATGGTACCAAGGAAAATGGTTCTAAAATTCAATTTGTGAATTAGTGTATTCCATTTTTATTCACAAAAGCATTTTCAGTATCTGGATAATTTAAAATATTTTAATGGGACATTGTAAGAATACAGCTGGATAACCTGACATTTGGATTATGTAATCCGAGTAACATGAGATTTTTTTAATAGATGTTCTTGATAATGTTTACTGTTCTCTGTTATTGGTCACCATAGATGCCTGTTCTATCAGAAACTGTGCTATCTCTGTTCTGAAAAATTTTGTCTGTTATCAATACAAACTATATGGAGTTAGTAACATAAAACTATAACTTTTGAATGGAGTATTCTTTTAAGAATTCCCACCTGTGTTGTTTTGTTAAGAAATGTAATTTCACACTTAGTGAAATTATTTTTTTCTTTACTTTTATTTGTGTTCCATCATGTATTGAAAAGGACTATTCAAGTTAACAGTCTATAGGTGTGCCTTTCCGATGCATGATGCATTCAGATGTGGTTTTATTTTAATTCCAAAAAATACCGTATATCCTTATATGGTAACAAGTATCTGGTAGAAGACATAATACTAAATATGGTGATCTTGTTTAGTAAATTAGATCTGTTTTATTGTCATTTTTTTTATATTTACTCTAGCATTTGCCACAAGGGACAGTGTTTCTTGTATAACTTGATTTTACCTATTTTGAGTACTGTTGTTAACTTAAATGTATTGCTATTATGCTAAGATTTGTTCTGGATGTTTAAATGAATCAGTGTTACACCCTTGGGAGCTTAATGCAATTAATTATTTATTGTAGTCCTTTTAACTTGTTCTTGATCTAGAAGCATATTACCTCTGAGGAGTCATCGCTAGCAGCAAGTTCCATGCTTATTCCTGGCTGAGTAATGAATCAGAGATGGACAACAAAATAAAAAATCTCATGTCATTATATATATATATATATATTGTGAACGCTGGCCCCAGCACAGACAGACCGGACGACATATTTTCACCACACACTGTTTATTATCCACTATATACAAGTTATGCACTCCACGCCCCCAGTGCCTTCAGCACCGAATTCCCAAAAGTCCAGGGCCCACAGTCACTGTGCCTTTCCTTTGGCCGCCTCCTGTCCTCTCTCCAGCTCCGTCTGCTTCCTCCCGACTTCCACCAGACTGGAGGGGAGGCGGCCCCTATAAATAAGGCTCGGATGAGCCTCAGGTGTTCCGTCCTTAGCCGCTGGCGTGGCGGAATGTCGCTACTCTTCCTGGCAGCTCTCGGGTGCCACACAAAGTCTTCCCTCCGGCACTTCCTGGTGTGGGAAGTGCCAAGCTCGGGATAATTAGGCACGAGCCACCTGGCGGTGGCCACGGGTCCCCTACAGGGGTAGGCTTCGAAGCCCTGTCCCCGGGGCCCCCTGCCTAGCCAGGACGAGGGCGCCCCCGGTCTGTCTGGAGGAGGCACTCGCCCTCCTCCGGTCCTCCAAGGCGTCGGCCCGGGCCTCCAGCCCCGACCGGCAACGCACGCGGGATAAACCGACATCGGGGCCGCCTGGCGTGCGAGCCACGGGCCCCACGGGGAAGGGCTTCCATGCCCCTCATTCGCGTGGCTCCCAACAGAACCAGGAGGGCGCCCTCGCGGTCTGGAGGAGTACAAGCCCTCCTCCGCCCCCTCCTACGCGTCAGGCCACTATATATATATATACTATCCATCCATTTTCTAACCAGCTGAACCGAACACAGGGTCACGGGGGTCTGGAGCAATCCCAGCCAACACAGGCATGGCCAAGGCAGGAACCAATCCTGGGCAGGGTGCCAACCCACCGCAGGACACATACAAACACACCCACACACCAAGCACACACTAGGGCCAAATTAGAATCGCCGAATCCACCTAACCTGCACGTCGAATGTGGGAGAAACCGAGCGCCGGAGGAAACCCGCATGAACGGGAGAACATGCAACTCCACGCAGGGAGGACCCGAAGGAACCCGGTCTCCTAACCTCGAGGCAGCAGCTACCACTGCGCCACTGTCGCCATATATATATATATATATATATATATATATATATATATATATATATATATATATATATATATATATATATATATATATATATATATATATATATATATATATATATATATATATATATATATATATATATATATATATATAAAATTTTGAAAAAATCTTGAAATGAAACTATGACGTCTGATCTTCATATTGTAAGAAGAGGAAAGACAAAAAGGTTTGGGGCCCCCCTTTAATCGGTTTCCGGCTGAAAATTGGGGCTTTTTTCAACAGTTGTTTAAAAGGTCAAACAGAACTGCCTCCCTAAGAAAAGGCGGTGAGTTTTTAACCTTTTGGGAAAGTATTTTCCTGGGCGGAACTGGAAGTGACATCACCCTTGGGGCGGAACCGGAAGTGACCTCATTCAGGGGAAGTGATGTGCCCTTTCCCCAAAGGGCCTCCGGGTGGGTTTCCGGAAGTCAGGAACTCAAAAAGGGCGTCAGTGCCCCCCCGGGAATGAAAAACAGTGTTTCTAACCCCCAAAGCTGCTTCCCTGCCGTGTTGACAAAAACCCCCTCAGCCCAGCCCGTGGGTGGGCGACCTACCGGGGGGTCGTGGGGGGGGAGAGGGCATCCGTTGGCATGAAGGACCCTGTGTGGGGTATCTTGTACTGCTGCAGGTCAAAAACCACCTCGTGCCCCGTGGATTGACTCCTGTGAAGAAATACTTCAGAGGTGCATGATCCGTCCAGAGTGAACATTGACCCAAGGTATGCAAATTACGCCCTTTGTGCAGAGCCTCTTTCTCCACCGGGCTCCCTGTTCCCCTGTTCAACTTTTCCCGGCTCAGGTACGCGGGGTGTTCAACACCTTTCGGCGCTCTGGCTCAACCCCGGCACCCAACCTTTTCGGCGTCGTCTGGAAAAAAAAGAAAAAGTTGGGGAGTTTAAAGAAGGTGCGGTCAGGCCCCTTTTTTTAAGTACTGAATCACCCCCCCTTTTCGACCATATCACCGTATTGGGGAGCTTTTTTTCTTTGTCTCGGTAAAAGGGCCCTCTCGGGCGGGGCAAAACCGGTATCCCGGAAACCCGAAAAGTTGGGTTGGCTTGGGTTTTCGGGGGGGGCCTTTACCAATTTGGGAACACTGGGGCCCTCCCGCCCCGGCCCACTAGGTAGCCCAAATTTTGGCTTCCCTCAATCAAAAACCTTTTTTGGGGTTGATTAACCCGCCTCTCCGTATCTAATACTGCGTATTTATGTTTTCCCTTTCCCGGGTGCTGGAATAAAGGGCGGCGTCACCCAGATGGCCAAAAGGGGGTTTGGGGGGACCTGTAAAGCTGAAATGCGGCCCCGTGTCCCCGGGAAAACCACGTACTGCCAGTGCCCCGCTGGGGTTTAGCATTTTTTCCCCGGGCTTTAAGGCCCCATCCCCCTTTGTCATGTAAAATTGAAAAATTTGGGGGGCCCCAGCCCCGGGGGGTCATCCCGGGCTGGGATAAGCATCAAATCAAAATTTGGTTAAGCCCGGAAGTTTGAAAAAAACCCCGTGGGCACAATAAAGGCGATGGGACTGGACAGGGACTACTATTTTCCCTCGATTACTCCTAGTCCCAGCTTAAGCGTTTTCCCAGTTCCACTTCTCTTTTTTTGCCTCGAGTCGAGGGTGTTCCGGGCCCCCGGTCATCAATATGTTTTTCCCCAATCAGGGGGTCCGCCGGGTTTTCCCCCACCTCTGGGACAGGCGGATAGCTCGAGCTCTTGTTTCTGGGGGGGATGGCTGCTGCAAATTAAGGAATTTACTTCGGAAAAAACGGGCTTGGAGGATGGGTCCCTCTTACGGTTTCGCAGGTTTACATGTTTCCCCCCAAAAAAAGCGGGTGGGTTGGGCTTTTTCAAAACAGTAAACCAACCCCTTTTTTTTAATTTGTGGGGCCTGAATTGCGGGTTTTAAGTGAAGTTGGAACCAATCCCAAAACGCCCCCGGTTTGGGAACCCCCGGGGTGGTCCCCCGGTCTAAAGGGGCCTTGCTGTCGTGCCTCCTCTATATGACTTTTAAATGGTCTTTTGCATCTCTTCCCCCAATTTGGGGTTTAAAAAAAAAGTGGGGCTGTCCCCCCCTTGCCCCAAAATATCTAAAACCCGGGGTTGTTTTCCCGTACAGTAATTCAAAGGGAAAGGGGCCCTGAAACCCGGGAACTTCCATAAAGGGACAAGGGGGGGGTTGGTCCCTTTTTCCCCCCCATTTTTGTAATTTTCCTTGAGGTTTTATTAATCCCCCCCTCCCCTCGGTTTTTGGGGTGTACCGGGTTTTAAATGCTTTATTTTCAAATTGGAGTCTCCTTTGGGGTTTCGGGGGGGCGGTCCTTGGTCCGTCAGGACTTCTCTGGAATGCCTACTGTGAAAAGACTCTACTAGTTCCCATGCTATTTTTTTTGGGCCGAGCACAGGGAAACCCGGGTCGGGTGCATAATCCACGGGGAAAATATTTATGTCCTGGGCAGGGTTTTAGGGGGCCTACTATATAACCCCCCTCCCATCAAAAGGGCTCAAAAAGGGGGAAAGGGGAACCAGGGCCGGGCCCCCTGGGTTTCCCCCGGTTTACATTGGACGGAAATGCAAAAACGGCGAACCCCCCGTTAATCCGGCCAGAAAAGGGGCTTTCGCTCTAATGTTTTTTGGGCCCAGATGGCCTCCAAAAAGGGGGGGGTGGCTAACTCCGCCCCGGTGGGCAGCGGGATTACAACAACTTGGGGCCTTCCCCCCATGTTCAGCGACCCCATACAACAATTCTATCAAAAAGTGAGTCCCCTTTGGGATGGGCTCGTCGTTGGCCGTTAAGGCCACCATTCTTTTTTGGCCAAAATGTCATTCCCTTGTTTTTTCTTTAAAGAAGCGGTGTTGCTCTAAACTGAGCGCAATTCAAAAGGGGCGGTCTGACCTCAAGGGGCTGGGTTCCTCCCCGCTGCGGGCTGTAGTGGGGTATGCCGCGTTCGGGGTTCCCCTCCTCTCGGCCCACGCCCCCCCTTGGCTGATTACGGTGTGGAAAACGAATTCGTTTCATCCTTTGGGATAAGTTTTTGGGGGCCCAAACTCCCCCTTACTATCAGACCAGTTCCCCCGGGGTTCGGAAACGGGGGAAACGGTCCCCCCATGGGAAACTTGAAGGGGTTCCTCCCAGACATCGTCAGGCGGTATTTATTTGGGATTCTCCGTGTTCATTTTAGACGGTCTTTTTTAAACCCCTTTTGCGGAGAATAAAACGGCGAAACACGACCCTTCTGCGGGGCGAACAGCGCTTTTTTTTATGACCTTAAAACTCCCGTATTTTATCCGAGGTTGCTGGGCACACAAACCCGTTTGTCCCCCCGGTCCCTTTGTTCCCGACGGTCCAAAAAGGCGGCCCGCTTGGGGAAAAGGCTCTGGTTGCGTGGAAGGGGCGCTTTAGGACATTGCTCCGGGTAGTCCACAGGCTGTTTTCCCTTCCCATTTCCCCCGGCTTCTGGGTTTTCAAGGGGGTTGGTGATAGAATGGAATTAGCCCCCGGCCGGCTGAGCCGGGGGGGCTTTTGCGAAAAAAAAGGCCCCTTGCTGCCTTCTTTGGGGGGCCTTTTGAAAGGCGTGCCCTCACCCACCTTTTCCCAAACCATAGCCTCTCGCAGCCCTTTTTTTTGGGGTTTAAAATCCCGGTTATTATTTCCTTCACCCCAGCCTGGGGGCAACCCGCCGTTAACGGGACCTTGGTCGATGGGCCTTCCTTTTCCCGCCAGGAAACATCTAAACCCCTCCTGTGTGTTCCCAGAAACCAGCCCACACCTGTGGGGCCCCCCTACCTTCTCCACGAGATGGGGGGGCCCGGGGTTCTCATGGGCAGAGCCTTGCGTCCCTTTCCACCCCCCGGCCTCCCCCGCCCCCGCTCGGCCCGGTACTCACCCACCTGGTTCCCGAAAGTTTGCCCCGGGGTTTCCCCGGGACACCACCCCGACCCCGCCCCGAGAAAGGGGGACCAGAGGCGAAAAAGGTTTGGGGCGCCCATTTTGCGGCCCCGGGTGCAATGTTGAGGCATTTTCAAACAGTTGTTTAAAAAAGGTCCAAAAAAAGAAATGCCCCTGCAAAAAGGGGGTGGCTTTATCAAGGGGAAAAGATGGTCCCTGGGCGAAAAGTGACATCATCCTTGGGGCGGAACGGGAAATGCCCCTTTTTTGGGGCGGCGGGAGTGTCCTTCCTGGAAATAGCGCTCCTGGTGGGTTTCCCGGAAGGGCCCCCAGAACTCAGAAGGCGTCAGTGCCCCCCCCCCCTGGGCAGATTTAAACAGTGTTTCTAAGCCCCCTTTAGCTGCTTCCCCCGTGTGTGACAATATTAAGATCACGAAAGACAAATAAAAGAAATGCAAGACGAAAGAGAATGGGCAAAAAAAAAACCCAGTAGTTTAAAGGGAAGCAGCACACACAGATGCAGGTGTCTCAGTGTACATCATTCAATGCACAAAACGTAGATTTACACAATAATGGAACATACACTATGAAAATCTGTGGACCCGCAACAGTTAAAGAAACGACAAGTTTAATTTCAAAGAGAACACAATTCGGTCAGGTGTATATTTACGATGACGGAGAAGCAATCACAACGCGAGCAGCAGAGACACAAAGTAGGAAAAAGGACAGCAGCTGTAAAGGCTTTAAAAAGATTGAAGGGCAGCGCGACAACAGCTCCCCTTCCCACTCACGCACCAAGCGTTATCGCCTGCAAGAAAGAATATAATCACGCCCGGGGCCGTAAATAAAGGAACAAGTATTGTTTTTAGAACGTCACGCGAGACCAGACAGGGAGCCAGTTTTTAAAACAAGTCCACAGACACCTAACCCTAGCAGTTGTTGGATTTGATCTGTCAGACAAGCATCATGTGCTCCCAGCTCTTAAAACAACGACAAGAGACAAGCAAAACATGCAGCTCACCAGCAGCAGGAAGACAGCAGATGATACGATGTCATATCCTTAGCGTGCATTCAGCCGACCCTCCCCTTCACAACGTGAGCAGCGTTATACGCAGGAAGAGATGAACCTACTACGGGCTGAAAATAAAGGACAAGTATTGTTTTACAAAATTTTTAAAATAAAATTGAAAATAATGCATATGCAACAATTACCAAGAAAATAACAGTCTCTTTAAATTGTATATTGCCTGCCTAAGGTAAAATCATTCCTGATGGAGAAGCGCAGGAATCGTGGGAAAGAGGGGTCCTTTCATCAGATTAGCGCAATTTCAGTTGTGGAATGGCCAAATGGGAGAGGCAGTTTGATGAATGAGGTCTCCAGGATTCTAAACAAATCCAAATCATATTATGTGATATCATCTAATGTGAAATTCTACTTCGTACTTCTAGAATTTTTATTTCCATGCTGTATTGAGGATTTATTCTGTTCTATGTAGTGTACTGTATTGTATTGTATTGACCCCCTTCTTTTTGACACCCACTGCACGCCCAACTTTACCTGAAAGGAGTCTCTTTGAACTGCCTTTTCCCAAGGTTTCTTTGATTTTTTCCCTACAAGGGTTTTTTTTGGAAGTTTTTTCTGGTCTTCTTATTGGTTCAAGGCTGGGGGGCTGTCAGGAAGCAGGGCCTGTGGTGGAATGGGGAAGTACAGGAGAGACCAGCAGTTGTGTTGTGCAGAAGTCAGGTTAGTTGGACTATCATTTATTTTTCAACAGGACAATGACCCTAAACACACCTCCAGGCTGTGTAAGGGCTATTTGACCAAGAAGGAGAGTGATGGAGTGCTGTAAATGGTCATGAAAATAAAGAAAACACATTGAATGAGGAGGTGTGTCCAAACTTTTGGCTCTGTATTTATATATATATATATATATATATATATATATATATATATATATATATATATATATATATATATATATTGTAATAATTCCAAAAGGAGACAGCACAAAGGTTTGGGGTTTTCCGGCCCCTTATATTGTAGACGATCCACAATATTGCATAAAAGAAAAGCAGGTCAAACATAAACCCAAACAGTTCAATGCGAGACGCCGGCGTCATGCCGCCATTTTATGAGGGAGGACCCGAAGTGGAGGAATGCTGGGAAGAACCTGAGGGATGCTGGGCCCAAAGACGCCAGGACAAGATGGCGGAAGGGCGATGAATGTAGGGGAAAGCCGACTTTGGGCAGCGGGGGCCCTTTTTCTATAAGAAAGCACAGGGAGAAAGTTACCCGCCATTCCCTGCCGCAATGGTTTTCCCGGGGTGTTAAAACCGCCCGCGTCTCCCTACTCGGCTGCGGAAAATGTATATATCCGAGTTTCCCGGATCCTCTCTAGGAACAACTCTCCTGGCTCCCAACATGAGGTAATGTTGCCGAATGCCTTTTTTTCCTCGGACGCCTCCGTACCTCCCTGCCTCGCCCATCACCGCCGCCGGGGTGAACTTTAACAACCTACGCCGATATGACAATATCAGCGCCACGGCTGGTACGCTCTGTTAACGCCCTCAGCTGGTTCAGTTTGCTGATAAAATGCCAGATCGGTCAGAACAAAACTTTCATCCTGAAAAAACTTTTTTTTTTTCTAATGGCTGGATTTACGGGCGAGACCCCCCACTCACTGAAGTTTTCCCCCCGGATCCTTTATCAACACCCCGAGACCGCCCTGGGGGCTTATTGACCTTATTTAAATCTGATTTTATTTGAAACCCCTTTCCCCTTTCATTTTCCCCTTCAACTTTTGAGCTCAGTATGTTTGAACTAGTCTGCTCACCACCGCTGCTGTGACATTATTTATCGCCTCCAAAATACAATAAGAACTTTTAGATGAATTTGCAGCTTTCCTGGCTGATATTACCTGCAGATATGATCGCTCTTTGTTTGGGTGTTTTTAAAATATCCATGTCTGCTGTCCTGTAATCCTCTAGCAAAAGACTTTCTGGACATTATTGACCCTTTGTTCTCTCTCAACTAGTGAATGGACAACACATGGACAGGTTCACACACTGGACCTGGTTCTTTCTCGGTCTCAGAATCAGTGACTTGGACATTCTGCCTCCCAGCTTTTCTGATCACTGCCTGTTCTGTTTAATCTGGATTTGGTCTCTGTTGAGCATGGTAAATCCACCACCACCCGTCCCTCCGTGTCATTTCCCTCTGCTGCTGAAGATTTTGCAGCTGCTTTTTCACCAATCTCCACATCATGTGAATCCATGGATGCTGATGTTTTATTGCAAACTTTCCACACTTCCTGCTGTTCTGTGATGGATGTCGTAGCCCCACTCAAACGGAGACAATCCAAAGTCAAGCATGACCCATGGCTAAATGAACAAACTTGCTCCATCAGGCAAATCTGTAGGCGGCTAGAACGTAAATGGAGGAAAGATGGTCTCACTGTTACCTTCGACTGCATGAGAGATGCGTGGTCCCAATACCAGAGAGAGCAGTCAGAGGTGCAAGGAACGGCTTTTTGCTGACATCATCTCAAAAACTCTGGCAATCAGCGTGTCTTGTACAAAACACTAATATGCTGTCCTCTCTCCAGCCGTAACTGTCTTTTTCTCTTCTGCCTCCACTGCTCTTTGTAATCAGATCCTCACGTTTTTTCTGGATAAGGTCACGAACATTAGATCCCAGATCTCCATTTCTTCTTCTGGCTCTGTTGATTTAGCCGCTCCTGCACGGTTCCCTCACCAGCTTTGAACCCATTTCGCTCCCCCATCTGGAAAAAATCGTCGCCTCAATGAAGCCTTCGGGCTCTCCGGACGATGTGGTGCCATCCAGACTGCTGAAAGATGTGTTTCCTGTGATTCGATATGATGTCCTAAAGATCATAACTAGTAGTCTATCCTCGGCTATAGTTCCTCATGCTTTCAAACACGCAGTTGTACATCAAATTGTGAAAAACCTGATCTTGACCCTGCCGCTCTTTCCAATCTTCGTCCAATCTCCAAACTACCTTTCTTGTCAAAAATACTAGAAAAAGTAGTTTATGAGCAATTAACTCATCACCTACAGGACCATCAGGTAATGGATCTTTTTCAGTCAGGCTTTAGGCCCCAACACAGCACAGAAACTGTGCATTTACGTGTCCTAAATGATGTCCTTTTGGCATTGGATTCAGGACTCCACGTGGTTATGGTTCTTCTCTACTTATCTGCTGCTTTCAACACAATCGACCACGACGATCATGATCTCCGACTCAATCCTGGGCTGGTGTATCTGGCTTAGCCCTCGACTGGTTCAGGTCATATTTCTGCAACAGGACTCTCAGAGTCATGCTAGACGATTTTTCATCTGAATCAGTCCCACTCCCATGTATGTCCCCAGGGTTCCATTTTAGGGCCACTACTTTTTTCAATCTACATCCTGCCTTTAGGTGCAATTTTAGAAAACATGCAATTTCATATCACCTATATGCTGACGACTGCCAAATTTATTTCTCCTCTCAAGCTGACTCCACCAAACCTCTCCTCGACTGCCTATCTGACATTAAGGACTGGCTGGCTGTAAACTTTCTTCACCTGAACGATTCAAAAACCGAGGTCATTGTTTTTAGTCCCGACTGCAAACAGGCTCCACCCCTTGGCCTCGCTTCTCTTCCCATTCCAGTAACTTCGTCTGTCTCCAATCTTGGAATCAAAATGGATACGTTCCTGAAAATGGATGCTCAAGTCAACAGCACAGTAAAATCCTGCTTTTTCCATCTAAGGTGAATCGCCAAACTCAAGCCTATTCTTTCTAACCACCTCCTGGAATCAGTAATCCATGCATTCATTACGTCCCGGCTTGACTACTCTAATTCCTGCCTTTTTGGTATCAGTAAAGCCACTCTTTCTAGACTCCAACTGGCTCAAAATGCGGCTGCAAGGCTTCTAACTGGAAGTAGCAGAATCCAACACATTTCACTGATTTTAAAAACCCTACACTGGCTGCCAGTTAGATTCAGAATCGATTTTAAGATTCTCCACCTAACCTATAAGGCATTAAACGGTCTAGCCCCCGCCTATTTGAGTGTCTTGCTCCATTGTCACAATCCCCCTCGTGTTCTTAGATCCAAGATCAGCTGCTCCTAACCGTTCCCAAGGGCGCGCTTTTAAAGCTCGTGGTGAAAGGGCTTTCTCCGTCTGTGCACCCAGGCTCTGGAACTCACTGCCCTTAGTGGTTAGGCAAGCCGCTTCAGTCGCCACATTCAAATCTCGCCTAAAAACGCACTTCTTCACATTGGCTTTTAATTCTTAACCTGTTTCATTTTCCACTTGCCTTTTGCTATTTTCTCTATTTTATTTGGTCCTCTGACCTGTTTTTAGTATCTCTGTTTTAATTCTCTCTTAATGTTTGTTTTTAATATTTTGCTTTTAGTCCTGCTTGTTGTACAGCGCTTCGGTCAGTTGTAATGCTGTGTTTTTAAGCGCTCAACAAATAAATATGGTATGGTATGGTATGGTATACTGCTCAAAAAGTAAAAGAAACACTTTTTAATCAATGAAACTTCTGGGTTATTGATCTAGTCATTTAAGTAGCAGAGGGGGTTGTTAATCAGTTTAAGCTGCTTTGGTGTTAATAAAATTAACAGGTGCACTGGAGGGGCAACAATGAGACAACCCCCAAAGCAGGAATGGTTTCACAGGTGGAGGCAACTGACATTTTTCTCTCCTCATCTGTTTTTTCACTAGTTTTGCATTTGGCTACAGTCAGTGTCACTACTGGTACCATGAGGCGATATCTGGACCCTAGAGAGGTTGCACAGGTAGTCCAGCTTCTCCAGGATGGCTCATCAATACATGCCATTGGCAGAAGGTTTGCTGTGTCTCCCAGCACAGTCTCAAGGGCATGGAGGAGATTCTAGGAAACTAGCAGTTACTCTAGGAGAGCTGTACAGGGCCATAGAAGGTCCTTAACCCTTCAGCAGGACTGGTATCTGCTCCTTTGGCCAAGGAGGAACAGGATTAGCACTGCCGGAGCCCTACAAAATGACCTCCAGCAGGCCACTAGTGTGAATGTCTCTGACAAAACATTCAGACACGGACTTCATGAGAGTGGCCTTAGGGCTCATTGTCCTCTAGTGAGCCCTGTGCTCATTGCCAGGCACCGTGGAGCTCGATTAGAATTTGCCATAAAATACCAGAATTAGCAGGTCCACCACTGGCACCTTGTGCTTTTCAGAGATGAGAGCAGGTTCACCCTAAGCACATGTGACATACATAAAAGGGTCTGGAGGAGCTGTGAAGAACATTATGCTGCCTGTAACATCATTCAGCATGTTTGGTGGTGGTCTGAGGAGGCATATCCATGGAGGGACACACGGACCTTTACAGGCTAGATAACAGCACCTTGACTGCCATTAGATATCAGGATGAAATCCGTGGACCCATTTTCAGACCCTGACAGATGTGGGTGCAGTGGGTCCTGGGTTTCTTCTGGTGTGCGACAATGTTCTGCCTCATGTGGTGAAAGTATGTATGTATATATATGTTGTGATGAAATGGCGGCCATCCCTCAACTAAGAGAAAGAGTCTTTTTAGGGCACTACAACCCCCGGGATGCTAGATGGCAGCTTCCCAGAACAGAAATGGTTCCCTGGATTTCCACAGGGCAGCATGGGACATGGAGTCTGGTTCTTCAGCCCTGTTGGGTGCCACCAGTGGGAGCTCACCAAGAGCCCAGGGACTATTACGGTGACGTTAACCCCGAAGTACTTAGGAGTCACGAGTACTGAAACCTGCAGTACTTCCAGGACACCTGAAGAAGGCGTTTGACCCGGAGACGGAATACTTCTGGGTCATTGACTATAAAGGATTGTGGGAAATCCCAGCAGATTGAGCCGGAGTTGGGTGATAGAGGACGGAGCTGCTGGAAGGGAGGATTATGTGTAATTATTGATTATTGTTGTTATTATTGATTTGGAGAATTGTAGATTGTGTGATGCATTGTGCACTTTATTTGAAGAATAATTATTAAAGAGTCTTCTTGGTGTTTTACAAGTGTGTCTGTGACGTCTGTTTGGTGGGTTCAATGGGGCAACAGCGACCCATAGTGTCCACAATGTATATACATATACTTGAAATTATGCTTGGTAGAAAGAAAAATTATTAACAAAGACAAAGAGTAGTATTTCAGGACAGTGTCCAGTACAGGACTGTCAGGGAGAGGGATCTGCTGGGCATTTATACGGTGGAGGGAGGAAGAAGCTTGTCTTTGGAGGTTACTGGAAGTGATGTCAGAGGAGGAAGTGGAGTCTGAGGAGGAACCAGACAAGGGTTAGAGGGATTTCCCTTCTGAGTATCAGTAGGGGAAGGAGAAAGAGTATTAGTGTATCCAGTTAACCCCTGTCTCAGCATACAACATTCAGTTAAGCCCTTTGACTGCCTTTCATGGTCCAAATTGAGAGGTTGTGAACCCGGGAAAGGGCATTGGCTTTTAGGATAATGACAGTGAGCCAATAAGGCAGAAAGTCCAAGAACCACTTTGTGACTCATGGGTTGAAGTCCTTGTGAACAGCCATACACTGCAAGGCAGCATGGTCTGTAACCAAGGTGAACTCATGGCCTAGGAGGTAATACCTCAGTTGTGTTACTGCCATTTAATTGCCAGACACACTCGTTTCACCGCCGCATATCTGGTCTCCCTGTCCAGCAGTTTCCGGCTCATTGATGCTTTTGCTCAGCATGACTCCAAGTCCTGTGTCTGAAGCTGGAGAATAAAAGGTAAATCAAAGTCAGGAGTTATTAATACAGGTGCTGAAATTTGGGCCTGCTTTAGGTCACATATTCAGCATCCGCTTTTTGATCTCATTCCACACTGCTAGGGGCCTGGTTCTTTATGAGATCAGACAAAGGTGCTACCCTCTTTGAGAAGCGAAGCGATAGTAACTCATTAAACTCAGAAAGAATTGGACTTGCCACTTGGTCCTCAGACAGGGCCAACGTCCACTAGGAGTGCTAAATGTGGTCTTTGCTTTTGCAGAGTCTGGTAAAGCAATTTGCCAGTGCACTTTTGTTATGTACAGTGTGATCAAATACTGAGCTTTATCCAGCCTTCTGAGGAGATTATTGACTCTGGGCATTGGGTAAGAGTCAAACTGGGAAACCTGGTTAACACTAGAATTACCAGAGCCTACGAAAAAAACTCGTAGATCCATCCCACCTCTCTGCCAGCGTCTTTTGTCCTTTAAATGTGTTGATAAGCTGGCAAGCAGCAAGCAGTTTGCTATCAGAGCCCCCACTGGCGCACAGTTTTCTCAGCTCAAGTCTGTTTACCTGCGTGTCAGTTGCTTGGAGTTGTATAGAGTGAGAAGTCAAGCAAAATCACACCTTTTATAAATATTATATCGTTATTTGGAACACATGCATTTCATGTGTGTTCCGTGCCTACAACGATCTATGTAAACACATTGTTAAAAAAGAAACATTTTTCATGTTTTAGTAATAATTGACAAAATGTAGACATGAAGTGTGTGAAGCCTGAAGTCCAAGTATCAAAGAAACACTTTCAAAAAAGGTACAAATATAACAGAACAAGTGCACTTTTATTCAAAAATATAACTACAGAAAAATAACACGCGATCGGGTGTGACATTGACACACATTTACTATGACTGATTCGGTGGCACAATGGTATCAACTGTTGACTGGTAATCAAAACTTCATGGGTTTATTCCCGATGAGTCCGTTTTGAGAAATGAGCTGCTTTTATCTTTACTATTTTAGAATAAAAACATACATTTGATTTCTGTCTGTAACATGTATGATACTTGTAAAGGTTAGCTTTGTTTTTTTTTTATTATTCAGTTTCATTCTCTCAGTCGCGTTCATGATCCTACCCTACACCCCCCCATCTGACACTGCTGTTTTCACATAAAGACGCGCTATAGCTCTGTACTCTGTAGGAATTAAGTAAATAAATCCAAATAAATAACATTCGATCTGGCTTTTATGTAAGTAACATATAAATGTTGATGTACAAGTTTAACAAAACAAGTGCACTTTTATTCAAGACTATAACCGAAGAAAAAAGAAAGTCATTAAGTACACTGCAGAGCTTCCTGTGTTTCAGTGACACGGGCATGCTCAAAAAATACACGTGTAATGCCACGAAAAGTGCAAACAGACACTTCAGTTCGCAAGCATTGGTACAAGAATGCAGTCAGACTTCTTTTTAGGGCACATACACTGTCCAGATGTAAACACTAGCGTGGAGAGTCGCTTGCGAACTGAAGAGTCTATAGTTGCAGGTGGAAGCTGACGTTGCTATACTTTGTATATAAGAGCCAGATCAAATGTTATTTACTTATTTACCTTTATTTATTTACTTTCTTCCTACAGAGTGCAGAGCTATAGCGCGTCTTTATATGAAAACAGTAGGTAAACAGACTTGAGCAGAAAAAACTGCGACGGTGCGGGATGTGATAGCAAACTGCTTGCTGCTTATCAACACATTTGAAGGACAAAAGACGCTGATGGAGAGGTGAGTAGCGATTTAAGATGGGACGGATCTACGAGTTTTTTCGTAGGCTCTGGTAATTCTAGTGTTAAGCAAGTAGAAATTGTTGCATAACCTCAAGCTCCCATCAGGCTTAGGGAGCAATACAATGTGGCTAGACCAGAGACTATGACTCTATTCAATTACTCCTAGTTCCAACATCCACTTGATCTCCAGTTCCACCTCAGCTCTTTTTGCCTTAGGGAGCTGATAGGGGCGTTCCCTGACAGTCATGCTCGGCTCCATCACAATATCATTTGCAGCCAGAGGGGTCTTTTCTGACTTTTTCATCCACCTGGGACCTGGCATGGACAGAATGGCTGCTTCGAGCTCCCATTGTTGGTGGGGGTTCAAATTGGGACTGAAGTTGAGGTTGTTTTTCTGAGGAAAGTATGAATGGAGGTGACTGGAGCAGGTCCCTTTCCTTCCATGGTTTCAGCCGTCTTGCTGTTTGCTCAGCCGACGATTAGGTTGTTTTACCAAATAGTCGACAAGCCCTTTCCTCTCTTTAACCTCATACGGTTAAAAATTAAATACTTTATTCTGGGTAGCTTAGCAACCTCCTTGAATGTCTCCAAAGTAAAAGGTGTCCCTTGGTCAGTTAAGACTTCTTTGAGGATGTTGAGTTGTGCAAAGACCCCTACAAGTTCCTTTGCTATAGCCTTAGAATTAACTGTGTGGAGAGGAACAGCTTTTGGATATCGGGTACCCCAATTCTCTAAAAGGAAATATCAATCAAATATCGATCAAGGGAAGAGGGAAAAGAGGAGCGTGGTCCTTCTTTGGAATCTGTCACAGTTGACACTCTGGACAGAAGCTACAAAAGCAACCTCCTCATTTATCCCTGGCCAGTAAAATTGGAGCTTAATGTGCTCTAGTGTCTTTTTGGTCCCCAGGTGGGCTCTGAGGAGATGGGTGTGTGCAGGTTCGCAGATGTGCTGCCGGTAGGACTGCGGGGCAAGCAACAGAGACACACATCTCTTCCTTGTGTTCTGCGACCTGATACAGAACATCATTATTAATCACAAAGTGTGGCCCTTGCGGCATGAGATGATGTGTGTCCTGGCTGTTAACTAGGACAACTGCATTTTTGGCAAACTTCAGTACATCATCATTTAACTGTTCCTGTTTAAAGGAGGCTGGGGTTTGACAAAAATGAAAGTATAAGGTAAAAGGAAGATCAGGATCAACCTCAAGGGGCGTGACTTCGGCATGTGGTATTGCGTCGCTGGTTGATGACAATTTGGCCTATGACGTTTGTGAACCCACAAATGCCTGCCCATTTTATATATGACCCGGATGAGCCCCAGGTGTTCCCGGCATTCCCAGCGTGGCGGAAGTGCCGGCTGTCCTCCCGGCAGCTCTCCGGGCGTCGTCCTAATTCTTCCCCCCAGCACTTCTGCTACACCAGGCGCATTGGGGCGCCTCCTGGCGGTGACCACGGGCCCCTACAGGGTGGAGCTTTCATGCCCTGTACCCGTGGCCCCCAAAACAACCAGGAAGGCGACCCCCACGTGATCCAGGGTGGGCGCACACCCACATCCGGTCCCTCATGGCGTCCCGGCCGGGTCATGGCCCCTGGCATCCCTGACACATTGAATTGTCCATCATGTCACACTGAGTGTCTTGTTCTTTAGTAGCCAGTTGTAAATACAGCATGGAGGCAGCCTGAAAGAGAGCTTCCCCATCCATTACAAGGCCCAACTTGGTTACAGGAGTGGTTTGTATGGTACCATTCTTATTATCAGTCCAGTCCCAAGGATCACAGGACAGGGGGGATTACGGAGGACAGCTATGGTAAGCACTCGCAGGACATCCCCTGAGCTGATTACACAGTACACAGAAGAACTGTGACCCGATACCTGTTTATCAGCACCACCCCTGTAAAAGGAAGCGACAACAGGTTAACAAGGGCACAATGCCTTTCTCCTTGGGCCCAGGTGCAGTCCATGGTCTTGCTGAGTAATGGGCAGTGCTGTAATGGTGTGCCTTCCATCACTTGAAACAGTGAGGGGGAGCTGTGTGCTGTTCCTTCGGTCAGATTACGACTCCATGTTGCGTCAGAGCGCTGCAAGACTTTCGGACTTGGTGAGTGGTCTTTTCTGCCCTTTCGGATTAGGACGCCAGTCTGTGCTGCATGATGGTATCGATAAGGGCTTCCATATTCTTGTACAGCTGCCTGTGGACCGGCTGAGTGAGGAAGTAATGGAGAGCATTGACTAGGACATCGCAGGCCAGTTGTTCGATCACCTTGTGGGCATCATTTATGTCTGGCTGTAGCCAGCACCCTGTCTTCCCTCATATGTAGAACGCTTGGGTACGGTTGGCCATTCAGGATCGAACTTCCAGTCACACCACAGCCTTGCCTGCTGGTCCCCGGATATACCATACCTTTTAAGAACTTCAACCTTTAGCTTGTCATAATCAGTGGCATCTTGCTCCAGGAGGTCGTAATAGGCCTGTTGTGTTTCCCCCTTCAGGTATGGTGCCAGGATCTCAGCACATTCCACACACTCCCAGTAATGATGAGTGGCTGTCCGCTCAAAAACAAGGAAGTTAGTTTCAGTGTTACCTGTTTCCAAAAAATGGACCAATACCTGAAACGCTTCATATCCTGGTGGATAGCCACACAGGCCTCTTCCTGGCCTTCTACCTCAGCAAGCTGATCCTATACTCTCCCATTTGGGTCTTCAGATGCTGAAGGTCTGTCACGACTTCTGTCAACACTTGGTATAGATCCTGCTGTTCCAACATTTCAGCAGGTCCTGCTGACTGTGCCACTGTAAAAGAGAAGACAAGAGAGGCATGTAAAATATATATATATATATATATATATATATATATATATATATATATATATATATATATACAGTATATATTATAAGCGCTATATAGCGCCTGACCCGACAAAGATTGGACATGGGAGGCACGTATAAAATAAAAGGCTTTTTATTCTTCTTCAGCTGGAGGGCACGTCTTCCCGTAACTCCCCAGCCACAACACAGTTCCAAACACCAGTAAAGCACAAACACAAACTCTCTCTCTGGCACCACCACTCCTCCCTCGCAACCTTGTCTTCCTCCACCCGACTCTGGCCTCTTCCACCCGACTCTTGCTGTCGACTGGAGGGAGGCGGTCCCTTTTATCCGCACCCGGATGAGCTCCAGGTGCTCCCCGACAATCTTCCGCTGACACGCCCCAGTGTGGCGGAAGTGCCGGCTGTTCTCCCGGAAGCTCTCTGGGTGTCCCTGCTTCTCTTCCCCCCAGCACTTCCTGGTGTGGCGAAAGTACTGGGGTCCAGGGTTCCCAAGGCATTGGGGCACCTCCTGGCGGTGACCACGGGTCCCTACAGGGTGGGGCTTCCATGACCTGCACCCGTGGCCCCCAAAGCAACCAGGAAGGCGGCCTCTACGTGATCCCAGATGGGCGCATGCCCACTTCCGGTCCTCCAAGACGTCCCGGCTATATATATATATATAGTGAGACATGGCCGGCTTGTAGGAGATCCCAGACAGATGAGCTGAGTTGGGAGGCAGGGTGGCTAAGCATCTGGGAGAGTAGAGGATTGATTATTGTTTATTTGATTATTGTTATTGGAGTATTGTGGAGAGGAGGGTGCTTTGTGCACTTTATTATTATAATAAATATTAATCTTTGGACTTTTACCTGGTGTCTTACGTGTGGTTTGAGGGTTCAAGGGAGTGAGAGCGTCCCTAATCTGTCACAATTGGCGTAGTCTCGGCAGGATTCTCTGGCCATCAGTTTGGCAGAGGACCTGAATTTAAAAATTTACTGTGGACAGAATATCCCAAGAAGGCATCGTTAAGACACGCAGAAAAATCTCCACTAACCCTATTTTCAAATCCGTAATGGGGAAGAAGAAGGCAAAGCAGGGCAACAACGCCAGCGGAGGTTCCATGTTTGTCATGGCCGACACTCAGGATGAGTTACAGGGTGGCTACATGGATCGGGAGAGGCCTCCTGACAAAGAAAACTACAACGAGGTATGTGCGGGGATATACTGTAATAGATAACCTATTTAAAATTACTCATTTTGTGCCGTGCACATACATCGGAAAAGATCATCTGGAGGTTCTACAGGATGCAGGAGAATCTCCGAAGACGGTGTGGTGCTTTTGTGCAGGCAGACGGACAACACAACAGACTTCCGCCGTCAGGTGCTGGCGAGAACACTTGACCCACCCAAGGATTGGGGAAAGGAGGAGGTCCGTGTCCTGCTACTTTCGACTTCAAAAGAAGATGGACTTAGACTTTCTGAAGGGAAGGGGAGGTGAGCCGAAGCACCGCTCAACCCAAGAGAAGGTAAGTAGGGCTGGGAAATGGTTGGTCGATCTGCCAACAAATTAATACAGGCCGATTGCACTCAGCCAAAGATGGCAGCCCGGTCCTCGTCTGTAGAGAACTCCAATTCCCAGAAGCCTGTGCGCAACCTTACTGAGCACGTGCCAGGAGCGGGCGTGCTCATTGGCTCCCAGGGAGAGGTTTGGCTAGTGATGGCTCGAGCCTGCCTCCGCCTGAATTAAAAACTTTTGGACATCCGCGAGCTGGAGAATTGCGTCCAGCCCATGCACAGTTTCTTGCAGGTTGTGCAGACAATCCAGAAGATCGCCGGACTTGGGAGCAGCAGCTGAATCTCCTATAAAAAAGACTTGATGACTACCTGTGGCGATCTTCTCAGGAGCCGCCTGTGTTAATTAATGTGGTGGTACAGGTAAGCAAGACCAGATCGTATATAATAGAGGGACGCAGAGTGAACCAGGCCCGTGATTGATCAGTAGCGGTGCCAATCCTCTGTGAGCCCTACACGAAAGTCACAAACAATGACCAAATGGGTGGGGAAGACCCGATCATACTGGAACAGTGCTGTTTTTAGGAGCGGCGAATCTAAAGATCCCACCACTGGTCGTTGTTAAATTAAAAGGGGTTCAAACAGTAAAAGGGCTCTTTTCAATTAATAGAGTGACCCAAACTGTAGGCAAGCCCTAGATTAAAATGAGATCCCAAATGAGAAATGGGAGTCTCCTAACACAGTAGAGAAAGGAGCCGAGAGCTCAACTGCAGCGGTGGAACCCTCCTCAGCAGACAAAGTGGCGGAGCAGAACTTTCCATGCTGTTTCCAGTCACGCAGAGAGAGACCAGTAGGAGACCGGCGGCTGTGCTATGAGTGCCGACAGGGCCATGGATGGCGAAGTTGTCCTGGGAGGAGTGGAATACAAATCTTTTTAATATAATATTCCTCCAAGATTTTCCGGAAATTTTCTGGACTTCGCCAGGGCCCGACCAACAACTCCTCCTGGAGAAAGACATCCCTCAGGGCTGGCCACTCCGAATCATGATTCTTCGCTTTGATTACTGTGAGATATGATCGGCTATTCATTCAACACCCAACACCCCAGGCCGCCAGATGGAGCCCTCCTTGCAGCATGTAGATGCCCCAATGCCAGCAGGGAATTATGGACATTGGACATTTAATGCACAGCCCTGCTGGATACCATGGGGCCCGCCAGGAGTCGCTGCAGGGAGGCCCAGGGACTATTTTCCCTACACTCCGGAAGTACGTCCCAGTCACATGGACTGAAGAAATGATGTGCTTCCGGGATGAAGAAAGAAGTTCTTACCTAACCCGGAAGTGATAGAAAGTCACATGGACTGAGGGACAAACACTTCCGGGTCGATGACTATAAAGGACTGTGGGAGATCCCAGACAGATGAGCTGAGTTGGGAGGCAGGGTGGCTAAGCGTTTGGGAGAGTGGAGGATTGGTTATTGTTTATTTGATTATTGTTATTGGAGTATTGTGGAGAGGAGGGTGCTTTGTGCACTTTATTTTTATAATAAATATTCATTTTTGTACTTTTACCTTGTGTCTGACGTGTGGTCTGAGGGTTCAAGGAAGCGAGAGAGCCATAAACTATCACTATATATATATATACTGTATATATATATATATATATATATATATATATATATATATATATATCTTATGCAGGAGGGTCAATCTGAAGGAGATTAAACACTGCAAAGTGGTTGCAGGGGAAAGTGTAGTTAGGCAGCGCAGGATGGTGGCCTGTAGGATGATATTGGATATCAAGAAAAGTAGGAGAGTGAGAGCAGAGCCAAGGGTCAAATGGTGGAAGTTGAAAAAGAAAGACTTCAAGGTTGAGTTTAGGGAGATGGTGAGACAGGCACTGGGTTGCAGGGAAGAGTTACCAGACAGATGGACAACTACAGCACAAGTAGTGAGGGTAACAACAAGAAGGGCACCTGGAATGACATCTGGACAGAGGAAGGAATAAAAGGTAACCTGGTGGTGGAATGGGGAAGTACAGGAGAGTACAGTGAACCCTCATTTATCGCGGTTAATCCGTTCCAGACTCTACCGTGATAAATGAATTTTCGCGAAGTAGGATTCTTTATTTATAAATTAAATATTTTCGCAGTTAGAGTATAGAAAACCTGTTTACGACCTTCTAAATACGTTTTTTAACATTATTAGAGCCCTCTAGACATTAAACAACACCCTTTTGTCACCATTACACTCGTATTACTCAATATATTAGACAAAATAAGAGAAAATAAGACATATTAGACGTTACAAATATCATATTACTAGGCGCACTCGCCTTTTAAGGCAATCGACTTTTATCTTCAATTATTGTGCGCCCATGTGTACATCAGGCATGTAAGTGTAGAGAATGAGAACATCAAAGTGTCCATTCATAACATCTTTTTTATCCCCTCAAGTGCCTGTCCAAAGTCGCACAATGTCAGCCCGAATCTGTACCACTAAAGACGGAGATTCATGCACTAAATAAGCTATAGATGAGAATAAGCAAGCACCATCTCCCCTGATATTTACTACGCGGTGAGGCATTTGTACTCCATCAACATTAATTATTTCCAGAGACATCATTTTTTCTATTTTTCCAGCGCATCGCGCACAAAAGCAAGGGAACGATGATAGCACCAGAACTCTGCTCACATCGCCGCATTCGCACCTCAAGTCGCAAGTAGTAAGTCTGTAATAAGCCGGAATACCACTACGCTTTGCACTCATGGGACAGAAGGACAATCCCGAACGTTTTTCTATAGTAGATTATTGTACTGTACATTTATTTGCACACAACCACTAACCTATGAAGCACGATCTCAGTAGGAGAGTCTTCAGAGGTGGTGCAGTATCTTCAGCAGATGCGTTGTGGTCTTCTTCCGCTAAAGAAGTACTAGGAGTAGGCAGTGGGTGTCTGGGTGCGCGGCTGAAGAACATCTTGATAGGCAGTTGCTGGCGCTGTCTTTTCACATGCGTGAGGAGGCTTTTGTAGGGTATTGCCATCTTTAATCATATACAAGAGTTTCACCTTCTTCTGGATAGTAAGCATCTTCCTCCGGCGCTTAGTTTTATTCTCAGAAGGCTTCAAAAAGCAGCACGCTTAGGAGCCATCATAGGTCTTAGATAAAATTCTCAGAAAGCGCATGCGTAAATAGGACGTAAGCGTGTATGAGAAAAAAATCGCGATAGAGTGAAGCCGTGAAAGTCGAAGCGTGATATAGCGTGGGATCACTGTATAAAGAGAAAAAGGATGGCGAAGAAGAAATGGGATAGCCAGAGAGATGCAGAAAGTAGGCAAGAGTACAAGGAGATAAGGTGAAGGGTAAAGAGAGGTGTGCAAAGGCTAAAGAAAAGACATATGATGAGTTGTATGACAGGTTGGACACTAAGGAGGGAGAAAAGGACCTGTACTGATTGGCTAGACAGAAGGACTGAGCTGGGAAAGATATGCAGCAAGCTAGTGTCATAAAGGACAAAGATGCTGTAAGATGAGAGCTATATAGCACCGAACCGACACAGATTCACACGGGAGGCACGGGTAAAATAAAATAAACTGTTTATATTTCTTGAACTGGAGGGCACTTCTTTCCCGTAATTCCCAGCCACAACACAGTCCCAAAGCACAGCAATCCAAAACCCACAAATAAACTCACTTTTCTTCCACCACCATTCCTCCTTGGCAACTTCATCCTCTTCCTCCTGATTCCGGGTGAGGTGAAACCGGTGCCCAAAAGGGGCCAGCAGTTCCTACTGCAGCACCCCTTGGCGGCACCTGCAGAACCCAACAGGGATACACAGAACTCCAACCCTCATGAAGCCCTGGGGGAGTCTGAGGCACCGCTGCACCCCAGGGAGACTGCCATCTAGCATCCAGGAGGAGATGCTGGATTTCCCAAGTTGTCACCCTGGTATATATGGTGTAGGGGTGTCCTGGCCAAGCATGGGCCCTGACCATCCGTCACAACACAGACATACTAACGAGCGAGGAGGATGTGTTGAGAAGATGGAAAAAGTACTTTGAGAGGCTGATGAATGAAGAGAATGAGAGATAGAGAGAAGGATTGATGATGTGGCGATAGTGAATCAGGAATTGCAATATTAAGAAGGAAGTAAGGACAGCTATGAAGAGGATAAAAATGGAAAGGCCATTGGTCCAGATGATATACCTGTGGAAGCATGGAGATGTTTAGTAGAGATGGCAGTGGAGTTTTTAACCAGAATGTTCAATGGAAAATTCGGAAAGTGAGAGGATGCCTGAGGAGTGGAGAAGAAGTGTACTGGAACCGATTTTAAGAATAAGGAGGATGTGCAGAGCTGTAGTAACTAAAGGGGGATAAATTGATGAGCCACAGCATGAAGTTATGGGAAAGAGTAGTGGAAGCTAGATTAAGAAGATAGGTGATGATTAGTGAGCAGCAGTATGGTTTCATTCCAAGAAAGAGCACTGTTTGCTCTGAGGGTGTTGATGGAGAAGTGTAAAGAAGGAAAGAATGAGTTGCATTGTATCATTGTAGAGCCGGAGAAAGCATACAGTATGGCATAGTGTCCTGAGAGGAGTTGTGGTATTGTATGAGGTAGTTGGGAGTGGCATAGATGTAAGAGTTGTACAGGATATGTACTAGGAAAATGTGACGGTGGTGAGGTCTGCAGTAGGAGTGACAGATAAATTCAACGTGGAGGTTGGATTACATCAGGGATCAGCTCTGGGCCCTTTCTTATTTGTAATGGTGATGGACAGTTTGACAGACCAAATTAGACAGGAGTCCCGTGGGCTATGATGTTTGCTGATGACAGTGTGATCTGCAGCAAGAGTAGTGACCAGGTTGAGGAGACCCTGGAGAGGTGGAGATATGCTCTAGAGAGGAGAGGAATGAAGGTCAATAGGAACAAGACAGAATACATGTGTGCGAATGAGAGGAAGGTCAGTGGAATGGTAAGGATGCAGGGGAGTAGATTTGGCAAAGCTGGATGAGTTTAAATACTCAGGATCAACAGTACAGAGTAACGGGGATTAAGGAAGAGAGCTGAAAAAAAGTGCAGAAAGGGTGGAATGGGTGGAGAATAGTGTCAGGAGTAATTTGTGACTTTATCAGCAAGAGTGAAAGGGAAGATCTACAGGATGGTAGTGAGAACAACTTTGTTATATACATTGGAGACGGTTGTACTGACTAGAAAGCAGGAGACAGAGCTGGAGGTGGCAGAGTTTAAGATGCTTAGATTTGCATTGGATGTGATGAGAATGGACAGGATTAGAAATGAGTACATCAGAGGGCCAACTCAGGTTGGACGGTTGAGAGACAAGATTGCGTTGGTTTGGACATGTCCAGAGATGAGATGATGGGTATATTGGGGAAAGGATGTTAAAGATATGGCTGCCAGGCAAGAGGAAAAGAGAAAGGCCTAAGAGAAGGTTTATGGATGTGGTGAGAGGACATGTAAGTGATGGGTGTGACAGAATAAGATGTAGAGGACAAGAAGATATGGAACAAGATGATCTGCTGTGGCAACCCCTAATGGAAGTAGCTGAAGGAAGGAAAAGAAGAAGTTAATATAGAAAAATAACCAAGATATTAAACAAAAGGTGAAAAATTAATTGATGTAACTAAGAAATACAGACATCTGGGTCAGAGACCTGATAAAGTCACAACATTTTTCAGGCCTAACATCCTATTAGTCTTCTTAAAGGCCTCTGTTCAATGTCTGGATGTAGATAGTGATGAGTCAACTGTGGCTCTTTGGTCCTTCTCATAAGGTGTATGTTACAGACTTACCATAATCAAATCTAACATTTCTGCTTCCTATGTGTAGTACTCTACATTTACTTTCATCAAATTTCATCTGTCACAAATTTGCCCCAGCCTCTGTAACAATTTATCTGATTCTACATTATACACCATTGTCTCTGAGGGACACCAGTTTTAACATCAACTAGTTCTGAAAAAGTTTTCCTTAAATACACACTACATCCTGAATTCACTTTTCTTTTAATTTGATCACTAATCTTTCATGTGCACTCTTAAAAATAATGGTTAGAAAATGTTACTTTGCTGAGTTGTGTGATTCTTTATATAATTGTTGTTTGACAAAGAACCACTATATTTTGGGAAGGGTTCTTTGCTTTTAAAATAGTTTGTTTTGGACTTTATAAAAGTCATAACAAGTGAAAAAAACAGGTAGTTAGCTACCTAACAGGACATAAAAGATCAAGAAAACCTACATTGAGCCTGTATTACTTTATATAGCAAGAGTCCTTTCAAAGTCAGGAACCAATCAGTATTTCACAAGCCTCTTATCATCTACCTAAGGCTAGTCATGGAGCCTGTAATGGATTTAAATAAATACATTTTCTTTATGGAACCTTCATATGGATGGTTCCCCTATGGCATCACTTTAAATAACCACTTTGACACCTTTATTTTTAAGAGTATGATACCTTATCAAAAGTCTTCTGAAAATCAACATAAATAATATATGCAATTCTCTTATCTTGTGCTTTTGTTGGTTCTTCTTAGAATTCCAGGATATTTGTGAAACACGTTCTACCCTGTCTGACCCATGTTGACTATTTGCTAATACTTGTTTTTTAAACATGTACTGCTGGATCCTTTTCTTAATAATTACTTCCATTAATTTACCAGAGATGCACATTAAGCTTACTGGCCTTTAATTACTTAAATTAGCCCAATCACCCATTTTATGCAATGGGATAATATTTGCTAGCCTGCCTTTTAGAAATATGCCATTTGTGCAGAGATTCTCTAAAATGCGTGACAAGGGTTTATATATGTACTCACTAACCTCCTTAAGCACATATTTTCTGGGACTGTTAGATTTCAGCCTATTTAATCAAAGCAGTCATTCTCCTTTTATAATTTCCAAGTCACTAAGTACCTTTTAGTAGTTCGTTACTTGTAATGACATTATATTTTTATATAAAGTTTATCTATTGTAATATAATATATTATCCCATATCTGTGTGTGTATACTCTCATGCATTTTCCTACATGTTTGCTTAAATAGGTGATAGGTTTAAATTGGCCCAGTATGAAGTACAAGTGTCTGATGGTGTGTGTGTGGATTTCAGATTAAATAACTTCCCTACACTCTCTAAAATTTGTAGGTTTGGGATGTGAAATTTCTATTGACAGACCATCCCATATTAGTAAATGGAGAACAAATCCCAAAAACAGGGTGGATAAGTAATGCAAACTTTCAGAAAATCCAGAAGAATCCCTCTTGGATTACAAACATTGTACAACAATTACAGAACAGAATGCAGTAAAAAACAAAGATATACTCATACTGATTGTGCATATGTACAAGATGATTTTATTTCTTTATTAATTTTTTCAACAAAATGTGTTTAGGTGGTTTTACACGCAAGGCACTACAAAGAGAAGATAGCAAGAAATTGCTCTCAACCAGAGAGTCGTGTACAGCTGTAATGAAGGTGAGTAATAGATTCTCTGATCTGGAATTCCATACGGTCTTCTCTGAGAGTAGAAATAACATCAAGGATGGCTTGCATGTGACCCTAGGGTGGGGTGTAATTAGAGTTCCATTTATTCTCTATTTGAAAGACTAGGGGCTTTGCCCCCTGCTTGCTTCGCTTGCCAAACCCCAGGCCGGTGCTACGTGCTAGCCACTTTGCGTTTCTGCCGCTCACGTATGGGGATACGGATGTACAATTTAGCCAAATTGTTATTTTCATGGGAATTGTTAAATATGCATAATAGAACTAATTATTTTACATTACAGCGAGTAATTAACCATATTAAAAAATAGTAAAACGTAATAATCCATCCATCCATCCATTTTCCAACCCCTGAATCCGAACACAGGGTCATGGAGGTCTGCTGGAGCCAATCCCAGCCAACACAGGGCACAAGGCAGGAACCAATACTGGGCAGGGTGCCATTAAATTAAGGTAAATTATGTTTCATGTTGGATTAGAGATATTTGTTGCGTAATACGATTTTGTTTTGTTTGGCTTTGAAATTAATATGCAGATTCTTTTTAAATTTACACTTTTACTGTAAAACTTCAGTAAAAAAATTTTTGAATTAAATTTTAGTCAATATCGCATTGAATTTTGAATCTATGTTTGGACTTACATCATGACAACGCAACGTATAACTGACCGTGAGTGAATTTCTTTTTTACCTCTCTAATAAATAAACCAACGTTTTCGAATGTTTGTCTCTGTGATTTGTTAATTTTCTTTGCAAAATATATTCCAATGGGAAACTGTTAATGTTTTAATACGAATGGCATATCAAGATCTCCTTTGGTGTCTAATGTTATCTGTGGAAGATGTACTACATTACCTTTATTGGATACATCCTTCTTTCTACAGTAATTTGTGCAATGGAAGACTGGACGGTGTTAACAGTTGTAGATATTCTTCGGGATATTGTAAGTTGATGGTTTCATCTTCTGCACGATCACCACCAACTGTTTCAGCATAGTCTATTGATACTCATTTAACCAGTTTGCCATGTAACCAATCGACAGTTTTCGAGTTAATTCATTTGACTTCATCATTTCTCTGTGCTAGGATTACCCGTGTACTCATTTCTTTGGTTGATAACCCTTCAGGATGAAATTCTTCAATAAGATTTGGACATAATAAGTCTTCTGTATTATGATCCCTCTCCCACTTGGACAGAGGCAGTGGTGCAGTAAGAATTATGTTTCTGTACTTCTCTAGCGCCTTCAACACCATCCAACCTCTGCTCCTTAGGAACAAGCTGATTGAGATGGGAGTAGACTCACACCTGGTGGCATGGATCGTGAACTATCTTACAGACAGACCTCAGTATGTGCGTCTCGGGAACTGCAGGTCTGACATTGTGGTCAGCAGCACAGGAGCACCGCAGGGGACTGTTCTTTCTCCAGTCCTGTTCAGCCTATATACATCGGACTTCCAATACAACTTGGAGTCCTGCCACGTGCAAAGGTTCGCTGACGACACTGCTATCGTGGGCTGCAGGAGGAGGAGTATAGGAACCTAATCAAGGACTTTATTAAATGGGGCGACTCAAACCACTTACCCCTGAACACCAGTAAAACTAAGGAGCTGGTGATGGATTTTAGGAGGCCCAGGCCCCTCCTGGACCCCATGATTATCAGAGGTGACTGTGTGCAGAGAGTACAGACCTATAAATACATGGGAGTGCAGCTGGATGATAAATTGGACTGGACTGCCAATACTGATGCTCTATGTAAGAAAGATCAGAGCCGACTATACTTCCTTAGAAGGCTGGCATCCTTCAACATCTGCAATAAGATACTGCAGATGTTCTATCAGAAGGTTGTGGCAAGTGCCCTCTTCTATGCAGTGGTGTGCTGGGAGGCAGCATAAAGAAGAAGGACACCTCACACCTGGACAAACTGGTGAGGAAGGCAGTCTTTATAATATGCATGGAGCTGGATAGTTTGACATCCATGGTAGAGCACGGGTGCTGAGCACTGCATCCACTGAACAGTATCATCTCCAGACAGACTGAGGAGATTGTTCGTTCCTCCCCCACACTATGCGACTCTTCAATTCCACTCCCGGGTTGTGGGGGGGTGGTAAATGTTAACATTATACAAAGTTATTTTCTGTTTTACCTGCATTTTTATCACTCTTTAATTTAATATTTTTTTTATCAGTATGCTGCTGCTGGAGTATATACATTTCCCTCTGTCTGTCTGTCTGTCTATCTATCTATCTATCTATCTATCTATCTATCTATCTATCTATCTATCTTCTTTATTTGGGATCATAAGGTGAGGAAAACATAAAAATTTATAAGAGCTGAGAGAGCAGGAACTGTGTCTGACAAAAGCATTCATGCGAATAAGAGGTGAGAGGACTGTGTGTGTGGTTGAATATGGTTGAGAGGAGGGCAGGACTTGAAAAAATCTCATGGCAAAAGTCTCACCTTGCAGGACTTGATAAAATCTCTTAGAAACAGTCTTATCTCGTCTTGTCTCAGGATTTTCTTTTATAATAGAGAGATACAGCAGAAGTAAAATCTAGCATGGAAGGAGAGAGGGTACAGAGAATGGTAGCAAGAGATTTGGAATTAGAGACTGTATTTGGAAGGTTGGGAAAAAAGGATGCCACCTCATTTTAAAGACAAAACATTTATGGAAGGCAACCCAAGGGAAACTATACTGTTTTGTTTATCTTCCCTGTTTCTTTCTTTATATTCTTCTTTTGTCCTTACTTCTATTGCTACTGCATATTTAATAAATCCCTTTTTTTCATAATCAAATCCCTTTTGTCACTCAATACTAAATAATGTATTTCATGCTATATTAGCTATTGGCCAGTTTGTGGAATGACAGTCCACCCTTTATCAGCCTGGTTCAGCATCATGAAGGTTTTTAAACTAAGAAAATGAGAAAACAAAAATCCTGAGTACTGAGCAACACAAGCATTTCTTCTTTTCAGAATCATATACCATAATCCAGGAAATAGGTATTGGTAGATATGCGAATCTAATAAAACTGATAACCTGTATCTAATCCTGCCTAATGCTTCATAATGCAGATAATTTATCTCAGTTACTGCACACACTTAGTCTGACCCATTTTCATTCTATTAATATCACTACAAGCCATAAGCTATAGAGTTAAGTGTTAATTTGAATTATGCTTCCTGTAGTTTGTGCCAAGCATGTAGCACACTTAATATATTGGATCTCATGCTTAAATAATGATCTACAGACACAGAGTTTGAGGGAGTGCAGAATTCCTTGTAGCTGAAAAAGTTACATGTTGGGAACACATGTCAGGTTGCTCCTACCTAACAAACCACAGAATCATCAGCGGAGACCCTAATAAGTCATTCAAAGATTTCACTTGTGTGTTGGACAATTTTGCCATCAAGTTCAACTTTGAAACTGATTGCCTTGTAGCAAAGCATAGTGTAATAGACCAGGAAAAGAATAGGTAACAATATCTTACAGAATCAGGAAAATATGGATATTCTACAACAATAACTATATAATGCAAAACAAGAAGAAACTAATTGAGGACTATTAAACTGTATTAGTCAATATTATATTCTGGAAAACATAAAGGGAAGGGGTACAGTCAGTATTCTTAGATGTGCCTTGAAATGGGGGGGGGTCCATGTAGAAAAGGTGTTGTCATTTCTACATTCTGTGACAAAAATATACGCAAATACCCTTAAATTAAAGTCTGCAATATGTACTTTAATCACATCTGAATTGTTTGATTTGTAATTTTAAACTGAGGAACAGAGGGGTAAATCAAGGAAGGCATTTTATGTCTTTTTGTATTTATATTTTTTTTAAGTAGTAAGAGGACCCGAAAAAACAGTAACATATCTGTTAATGTGGATGTTGTGATGAATTCCTAAAATGTTCTTGTCTGTTTGTTTAAATATATGTATGTGAAATCTTGACTACCTTTATATTCAGAGTATCTTATTCAGTTTTATTAATTAATCAGACATAATTTTATATATTTGCTTAATTATATTGAACAGCATTAGTCAGCACAGTTTTGTCACTGCTTTAGAGTCATGGGTTCAAATAAATGCACTGCTTGTGTGAGACTTGGACATTCAGCTTGTGTCTGATTTGGCTTTCCTTCATCTGTGCCCCAAAAGCATTTTTGTCAGATTAATTGATAACTGTAAATTGACCAGATGTGTTTTTGAGTAGGCTTTACAATAGATGGGCACCCCATCCTTGGTTGGTTATCCCTTTGTGCCAATGGCTGCACATAACCCTTAATTGGATAAGAAGATTAGAAAGTGTATGGATTTCAAACTTGTCACTAAAAAGTGGCCACATAGATCTTTATTGTACCATTTATGAAAACAATGTACATTCCAGACAACAAGGAATATAATGGCAAGAGATTATTCAATTTGATGCAATTATAGCCATGTTTTGCATCTATGCTTACGTTTTGGGGCAGGCAGTAACAGGGAAATTGTCTTTCTTCTCTAACAGTCTTGTGGTTGCTGCCTAGGCAAAGAAAGCTGTGTTGTTTATTGTGTTTCATAGTATTGTCCAAAGACATAGGTGTCAATATTCCACATGAGTGGGTAGTGTCACAAAAATGATGTAACCTAGCATTTGTGAACACTTATTCATTCAGTTACATTGAGAGCCCAACTCTTCCAGATCAGGGCCTCTGAGAGCTAGAGCCTATATAGCAGTTTAGGCACAAGACATGCCACTTCTTCACGGGGCTCATTCATTTACACTGAAAAAGTGTATAATAATAATGAAAGTAATAAGATGATTGTGAGCAAGGTCACAAGTTGTCCATGTAGAATAAGCATAATGTGTTTAAAAAGTGTGCACACAACTGAAATACACCTTACTTCGATTTTCACTATTCGAAACTGATATAAGAATTGTACATTAAATTGTAGGCCCTATGCAACAGATGTGCCTATCTGTTTAATGTACATTGAAGAATAAAAACAAATTTCTTTCACATCTTTTATTATGCTTTGCCAATTAAAATTTGAAATGGGACCATCAGGTTTTGGAAACCCATATAGAAAAGCTTAGGAGAACTCAACATTGCTGTCTTACTTATCATATGTGTATTATATCAGAAAGCATAGGTGGATATGCAGCATGTCTTTGATTCATTTGGTGTCCGCATTATATGTTCCTTAAGAATATTAGCAGAGACTTAAAACATTCTTGTGAAACAGAGTCAGTTTATGATGTTATTTATCTACCTCTGAATGCAGCTGGGATAATTTATTACTTTAACCTAACATTTTCAAGTCCTCTCAGTCTGTTTCTCTTGTTTAAATTTGATTTCAACAGTTTGAGACTGACAACTGAGGGTACATTTTATCAACAAATAGGTTAAACCAGGGGTGGTGAAGTAAATCCCGGAGGGCTGCAGTAATTGCAGGTTTTTGTTCCAAGCCAATTGCTTAATTAAAAAACAATTGTTGCCAATACTTTAATTTCATGGCTTTGCTTTAACTCTGTTATGTCAAGTCATTTTCCTTTCTAAGACTATCTTCCAAATGATTTGAAGGCTAAAATGGATAAGTAATTCTCAGTCCTTCACTTTCCTTCCAGGTATTTTATTAAACCCAATAGTGAACGATAAATACACACAGGTGGACATGGTAACAAGCTAAATAAAGAGCTGCTGGTTCCTTGTCATACGCATCTTATTGCAATTAAAAACCAAGAATACAGCTGTTCAAGACTAAAATAAGCAATAAGGGTTCAAAATATTAATGAGCGAGACCACTAAAGTGAAGCACAAGTGTTACTTGAGCAATAAGTGCTTCGTATTAAGCGATTGGGTTGGAACAAAAACCTGCAGCCACTGCGGCCCCCCCAGGAACAACTTTGCCTACCCCTAGGTTAAACCATAGGAACTAGTCAGATAAAAGCAGTAACTGAGGTATTGAAGAAGACTTGGTCAGGTTCATTTAAATACTGCAGTTAAAACTATGAATCAAACAATAATCCACAAGCAAAAAATGCAAAAAAGTGATGGACTCTATGGCTGAGTAAGTTCCAAAATTGCTTAAATAGTTAATACAAAAACAAATGTTACTACCACCTACCAATAACAAAAAGACCTAACACATCCCATTGATTGCAGTATAAATTTAAGAAATATCCTTTGAGATACTGTACATTGATGCTCTTGGATAAAATGACAAGGACACTGTACCTGAGCAGCCACCTTACACTGTGCACCTCGTTTTGCAGGTCACCCAAGCCTTCAAAAGCTACCGTGAAAGACAGTGAAAAGAGTAATGCATCAGCAAGCCAGCCCCCAATTTTTTGTCACATAGGGCTGTCAGAAAGTTAGCAGAGCGGATTAACATTGTCCTTTATTTTTCGGTGGCCCTCTGCCATTAAGATTCAAAAGTGACAGCTAGCCATAGCTGGCAAGAACTCAGTGACACCACTGAAGCAAACAAAAGGAAAAGAGAGTGGGCTGGATGTGCAGCTGAATGGAGCGGAGCGGCCAAGTACCCTGCTTACAGCCTGCTTCACTGCTTACTGCCTAAATGACCTTGGATTGAAAGAATTACGGCCTTCATTCTGCCTTTAAGCCGTTGACATGCAGAACGGCAGAGACGACAAATGTCACCCACTCAGCCAAACTGCGTCAATATTTCTGCTCATCATAGATTCCTGAATGTCTTTCTCTTGCATTCTGTTGGGGTATAGGGAGTGCATGGCTGCTTTGTGTGAATAAAGGTTGTACCTCTTCCTTGTGTATGCACAAATTTAATTTTCCACTTTTTCTGAGATTATTGTTTTATTCCTAACTCAAATAGCATGAAAAAAAAATTGTTGTCATTTTTAGTTTAGTAAAGGTAACATCTACTGTATTAACTCATCTTCTGGCCCTGCTTCTTGTATTACAGGTTGGTGAGGAACCAGAACTTACCTGGCACCATTGGGTACAAGGCAGGCATCAAGTCTGAATGGGAAGTTAGTTTATCAAAGCATCATCATTTATACTAATATGCATGTATTTGGGAAATGGAAAGGATTGGACGAAAACCCAATCAACACAGATGGTTGAATGGACAGTAATGCTGGGTACAGCTCCAATTTGCTACCCCTTTAAAGTACAAGAAGATATGCAAAGGTTTGTTCCCACATTGCCAGTCTTTTAAAAGCTAATAGTTTTGTTAGAACATTCTCTTAAAAAGTATTCCTGCATTTGCATAAATGTGTATACAACTGAAAATCCCATAAACATGCATACTCCACTCTAAAGTTTAGAGGACTACGTGAAAAATATGAATAATACAGATAGGAAAGACTAAGAAGAAAAAAAATCAAGCAGTAGGAGATTTTAATTTACTTTTGAATCTTTACTGACAGGATTCCTTAGCCTGCTTCTGACCCAAAAGTGTTTTTTATATTAGATGTGGGAGGTATGGTGGCACAGTAGTTAATCTAATAGTCACAGTGCATTAAGAGGATTAACAGAATATTAGATTATATAGTGTGCAAGTTCAATGAGTTTATGCACAACCTTTATAATGCAATGGTGAGGCCTTATTTGGAGTACTGTGTGCAGTTTAGGTCTCCAGGTTACAAAAAGGACATAGCAGCTCTAAAAAAGGTCCAGAGAAGAGGAACTAGGCTGATTCTGAGATATGAGTTAAATGCAAAAACAGAAGCTTTTCAGTATAAGTGAAGAGAGGGTAAGAGGTGACACAATTAGAATTTTTAAATAATGTAAGAAATTAGTACATTGGATATAGGCTGTTACTTTAAAATAAGTTAAACTACAACATGGGACATAGCTGGAAACTTGTTAAGGGTAAATTTTACACAAATGTTGGAAAGTTTTATTCATGCAGAGAACCATGGACACATAGAATAAATGATCAAATAATATAATAGAGGGTAGAACATTACGGATCTTCAAAACTTGATATGATTGTACTGTGGAGAAATTAGGTGGATAGGATTTGACAGCTTTATTGAGCTGAATGGCTTGTCCTCATCTGACTTTTTCTAATGTTGTCATATTATGCTTGTGTGATTGCTTAACATGAGTCACTTTACAAAGCTAAACAGATGTTGAAGATAAAACATTTAATCAGTTTTGTGATCTGGAATAACAGGCAACACATTATAGGTTGTAAGAGGAAGACAACATAAAGATAAAAATTTGGGGTATCATCCTGGTAGCCCCATACAATTGAATGCAACAACTGTAGAGACATCTTCACAGAATCAAGCTCTTACAGAAACAGAAATGACACAAGATGCCAGATCTTCCAGATTTAAGTCCTTCTAGCTGGAAAAGGCAAGCCCAGGTGGCTGGACACTACAAGTGACATCCGTGGTGGTATAGCCGTCAGTCTTCCAGTCTGCAGAGGGAAGGTATTACCACACAGCACAAACCCCTGGAGCAGAGGTGGATTATCATCACTAGAGCTTAAAGCTGTCCCCTATGCAGACACATGTGACAAGGTTAATAAAATCATTATTGTCACACGTGCAGAATACAATGAAATTCTTACTTGCGTGTTCTAGTCAACCTGCAACACGTCTCTGTTCTGGTGGTATGATTTATAGAAAGAACAACCTTACCTCAAAATGTCTGTCTCTTTTACCTGAAAAATATCAGAACAGTATCAGCATTATAGGAGAGATTTCCACATTAGTTAGAATTATTACTATACCACTTAATGTATTTTTCTGATTTTTCACCCAAAATCCATCTTATGCTGCATCTCAGAAACCTTTCTGGTACCGACTTTATATTGTTTATAAATACAAATTGTAGTCAACACAGAGAGAACATAATTAGAATGCAAATTAATGTTATGCCTGTATAAATAATCTGTGTGAATGGGTTTCTGATTAGTAGCAGGATGCCATAGGAAGGGGCACCAGCAGGGTGACACAGCTTTGCCATAAATCCTGCATGATTTTTCCAGGAAAGAGAAAGAAAGCCACAAGGGCTGCAAGGAGTGAGACCAATATCTTGGGATGCTGTGGCCAGGCTTCTTATTCATAATAAAAGCCCTAGAGTTTAAAAGTGACACCAGCAGAGGATTTAGAGCACACTTAAATGTAAGGTCGTTTCAGACTACATTTATGAGGAGAGCTTGAAACTAACACTCAGCAAACAGAATAAAGTAATAAACATGGTCAACAAAGAAACAGCAACAGAGAAAGAGACAGGTAGAAACTTGGTGGAAGAAGGGGAGTACTTGGTACTACATCTGTGGGCAGGTGGACAACCCATCCTACCCAATAAACAGTGGTCAAGACCTGTGCAGGTGAGCCTAGCGCACCGACAGGATTGTAATGTCTGTTGAGTTTTAATTTGTATTATCGCAGAGTTCTTCCCTTCCCTTATGATTTATTTTTAACTAGCCTTGGTACCTGTCAAAGATAGGTAATAGGATCATTTAAAAATATTTGCTTTCTCTTGCCCTTTGTGTATCTTAAGCATTTTTCCTCTGATTTCACATGTGTCTGAAAGCCTTTTCACCAACACTCATTCTCTCAAGTGCATCCCCGTAAAGCCTGCTTCTTAGATACTGTCACTATTTTTGAGGCGTCTTTCTCACTTCCTGTCTAGTTTAATACTTGCTGTCGGTGAAAGTGGAGCCTTTTAAGTGTGCCTTGTATGACTTTACTCCTCCTTGTGTGTCTCACACTCACACTTGCATTTTTGATCACCTCACCAAAGACAAAAACTGACCAATCAGATTGCTCAGAGAGACTGGACGCATAGACCTTAGTGTTTTATTATATAGTAGATAAAGGCTCCCTTTTTGTATTTATACCCTCTTTGCTGTTATTCTAAACAGAAGATGGCCCCTTTCTATCACTTAAATATCAAAATGCCTGAATAGAAAGTCTAAATGATTTTGGTAAATGAATTTTTATTGGAAAATAAATACACTTCTTGTGTGTTAATGACTATACACTACTGTATGTGTGGATTACTTGGGTTGTTACCAACATCTGGTGAAAATTCCATGTCAATAGTCCCATTAGAAATTTATTTTCTGTGAAAAACGTTGATATGTTCAATACTTATTTTTCCCACTGTAAGTCAAGGAATTATTAAGTGTGAAAAATTGCATTAACTTTCTTGATCCATCAAAGTAGCCATGCTTTGCTAATATAACAGCCAAACTGTGGTAATCCTTTTGATTTAGAATACCAGTCACCAACTCTGCCTCCAGCAAAAGATCCCCTTGTTTGACAACTGGTGTCACACATTGAGGAATTATTCTATCACCAACTCAACGGCATAGAAACTCCCAGAGTAATGAGCCAAAGATTACAAATTATGATTCATAAGTCCACAGCTGGTATTTCAAGGCCCTATTTTGTCCTTTAAGGAATGGCTTTCTTCCTGCAACTCGCCCTGTCAAACCTGGAGCACAAAGTCTCCTCTTCACAGTACAAACTAAGACTTGCTTTTCTGACCACTATTAAGCTATGCTGTGAGGTGCCTATCACACAAGATGGTGTCCCTCAAAAGCTTGTCTTCTGATTGGGCTGTGACTTTGCATCTGACAGGGATCTTCATATCTGAGTTTCTTCCAGTTTCCAATTGCTTTTGGATTGTATAGAATTCCATACTCAAAGACACGTTTTTTTTTTTGCAATTCCTCTGAATGAAAGGTCTACACTTCTAAGGGTAATAATGCTCTGTCTCATAATTATCTCTCTGTCTTTCATTTGTTAATTGCTGTTTTCTTGCAACTTTCTACATTGTAATATTGTACAAGTAGTACTTCAGAGGGTGTAGTAACCCGGTCACAGTTCCAACTCTGCTTTAAGACAGACAGAGGGTTTTTAAGTAATCAACAGAAGTCGGGACACCTGTGCAAATTGTTGCTTCAACTTGCAAGGCTTAATTTACTTTAATTGTTACAGAACATCTGAAGGTTGTAACCTATTAATACGTTCGGGAAAAAGGCCCATTTGCAATAGTCTGAAATTTACGTTTTTCAGTTTTTGCAAACCTAAACATTAAATAAACCTTGGACAGTTTTCATCATTTTAGGTCATTTATTGTATTTCAACTGATTAAATTTGCAGGAAAACTGAAAAAATTGAGATGTTTTAAAACTTTTAACTGATATTGTACATATAAAATATATAGTGAGAAGCAACTATGACAGTCTAGCAACCTGGCCGGGATGAGCTTCATCCCTCTTACCAGGCAGGGAGGCTGGGATAATGGATGGACATGGAGAGACAGCACCTCAAGAGTGCATGCTCCCCTGACTTGCTGGGTGGCAGTATTCCAGGGCTGATGTGTCTATTCTAATGGCTGCAGAGCATGCTTGGAGATGCAGTTCAATGGGAATGCCCTTCCTAGGTCCTATGGGGGCCTCAAAGGGGAGCTGCAGGATGGAACAGTCCATACTTCTCAGAGTTGGATTCAACCATATGCTTTAATCTGCATTTATTTTTGTTTCTTAATCCCTAGCTTTGAAATTCTTGCTCTGCTTTCAATTATTTGTCAGAGGTTTGTGTTTCTTTTTCAATTTTATGATTTTCAGTCTCAAACACTATTTTCTGGTTATGAGTCTTATTTCATGACCTGAGCTAGTTTGCCTCATTGTTCATCTATCTAGCTTTGGGTCCCTACTTGCTGTTTTTTTTTTTTTTTTTTGTCATCTCCTGGTCCCATCTTCATTTAAAGCTGCTTCCACTTTGTGCAGCTAGTATAACAAGAAGAAGTCCATAGATGCAAAGCATGAGTCAAACCCAATTATGTTGTCAACACTGTCAAAAGGCCATAAATAATAAATACAAGTAAATTCTAAAGAACAAGAAAGATTAACATTTTTTTAAAACCCCAAAATTAATCTAGAATTACATTTTGCCCCTGGAGTGGACACTTCAAACATAATGATCTGTTGTGTTAATGAAAACATGTCTGGTAATTAAAGAATTACTGCTGACCTGTTGTGACTCTTGCCATTAAATGGTAAAAAAACTAGGACAATGCAACACTTAAACAATAACAGTATTTAATATTTAATGAGATGTAAATAGAATATATCACAAATCATTACAATTAGTGAATGAAACAGGCTTTAAATAAAGAAACTCAACTTAAAGCAAAAGTTAATGAAAGGAAAAATGGATTCCACTTTATTAATACCTAGCAGAATACCCGCGCTTCACGGCGGAGAAGTAGTGTGTTAAAGAAGTTATGAAAAAGAAAAGGAAAATTTTTAAAAATAACGTAACATGATTGTTAATGTAATTGTTTTGTCATTGATATGAGTGTTGTTCTCATATCTATATCTATCTATCTATCTATCTATCTATCTATCTATCTATCTATCTATATATATATATATATATATATCTATCTATATATCTATATATATATATATATATATATATATATATATATATATATATATATATATATATATATATATATATATATATATATATATATATATATATATATATATATATATAATAAAAGGCAAAGCCCTCACTCACTCACTCATTCACTCACTCACTCACTCACATCACTAATTCTCCAATTTCCCGTGTGGGTGGAAGGCTGAAATTTGGCAGGTTCATTCCTTACAGCTTCCTTACAAAAGTTGGGCAGGTTTTATATTGAAATTCTACGCGTAATGGTCATAACTGGAAGCAGTTTTCTCCATTTACTGTAATGGAGATGAGCTTCAACGCCGTGGGGGCAGAGTTTCGTGTGACATCATCACGCCTCCCACGTAATCACGCAGTACATAGAAAACCAGGAAGACCTAAAAAGCGCTGAAGAAAACATGCATTATATAATTGAGAAGGCAGCTAAACAATAAGCGAGCGAAAGTGACATATACAACCATATTCATGACTTCTGCTACTTCGGAAACAAAGCACGATGTAAACCTACACTTTAAATTAAGTTCATAGACAGGCTGCCGCTGGCGTTTGTAATTTAGTGCCTGCCCATATAAGGCCGTCCGTCAGCGGCAATCCAATAGCAAACTCCACTAAATATTCACGGGTTAAGGACTGTGCTTATGCAGAGGAAGATGAGATGGTCAGGGTGGTGTTTGGTACAAACTCAGCTAAACTGCGAGAGAAAGTTTTAAGTGCCAGGACTAAGGTAACATTAAATACAGCCATGGACATAGCACGAGATGGCACCAGCACAGCTGGGAAACTTCATGCATGTACACCGAGCGCTCACGTGAACTGACGAGTGCACAGATAAAAGCAACAGTTCCAAAGAGCTGAACAAAACCAATTACACAATTGAAAAGGCAGCAAAAATATGAAGCGCTTGATACATACAAGCATATTCATAAATCCAAAACAAAGCACACGTTGGAAAAGTCAATGTCCCGCTAAAGGAAGACAGTGTAAAAAACCGTGCATGCAGTGTGTCAGGTCTCAGATAAAGAAGAAGACGAGCTGTTTATTGATGCAGTAAGAAACGAATCGATGAATGAAACCTGTCATCTTTACAACGATTGACAAACACGGAATGTAACTTGAACACAACACATCCTACAAATACGAACCTGATTGAAAGAAATAATGATAATCAAATCCTTGATGACAGCAACACTCACAAAACAAATACTGTATATTGACAGTCATGTTACGTTATTTTTAAAATGTTCCCTTTTCTTTTCATAGCTTTTTAACACACTACTTCTCGCTGCGATACGCTGGTATATATATATATATATATATATATATAACCCGATCTACATACTCAAATAATGGATACTTTATTCGCCATCAATGATTGTTTTGGTAAAGCCATACTCAGTGTATTCATTAGATGAACGGTAAAAAAGTAAGAGCGAGTGGAGGATGACTTATTGAGGCATGCAGGCTGTAGTGCGTCAACTCTATCTGAATTGCGATCACATTTGAAAAATATATCTTTTCAAGTTCTATTTAGTCCATATGTGTCAAACTCAAGGGCCGGGCCACATCCGCCCGCGTAATTATATCCGCCCCGAGATCATTTTATATACTGTATTATTGTTATTAAAGCCCGGTATATGAAGCGCTGGTAACACAATAAACTACAGATCCCATAATGCAGCGCTTCAGCTGCCTTCCAACACTTACCGAGTTAATCAAGTTATTGCGAAGCTAGCTCACACGATGCTGAAGAGAAAAGTTGATTCTGAAAATAGAGCCTTTAAAAACCGATGGGAGGCTGAGTATATGTTTACTAAACCCGTGTGTCTCATTTGTGGAGCTAATGTGGCTGTAATTACAGAATTTAATCTAAGACGGCACTATGAGACAAAACATCAGGTTAACCTGAATGCAATGCAGAAGATACAGAAAGCAGCATAATTAAATAAGAATCTGATACTTCAGCGGACGTTTTAACCCGTGCACAATCACAAAGTGATTTCAAGTGAAGCTGCTTTTATGGGAGACACAAATGCACCAGTGCACCTTGCCTCACTTTCCCTGTTGCCAAGTAATGTTAAACCAAGTCGTCACTACGGTGTTCCCAAATACGCACTTTGCTGATAAACTGAGCGCACTGAGTTTGCACGGCGCTTTGGTGACTTTGAAGAACAAAAAAAGTCCGTCTACATGCGGCTCGAACCTTGTGCATGTTTGGTAGCACATATCTGTGTGAGAAGCTCTTCTCAGTGATAAAGACTAACAAAACAGCACACAGGAGTCGCCTCACTGATGAGCACCTGCAATCCATCCTGAGAATCTCCACAACACAGAACCTCACACCAAACATAAACGAACCTGTGGCCAAAAAAAGATGCCGGGCGTCCAGCTCTAAAATGACATATGAGCAAAGAAAACTGAATGATTTGATTTGTTATTGCTGAAAGGAACACATTTATTTATATTTCTAGGTTTTGTTATGCAGCATGTTCATATTTGAATTTGTATCATTTTGACAGGATATATTTTTATGGAGAGCAAAATCTTTTGGGATATTTAAAATCTAAGTTTATTTTTATATAAAATTACATAAGAGTAAAGAAATGTGAATGTTTGTTCTTTTAACGCTTACTTTATTTCTAACTTGTATAATTTAGACAGGATAAATTTTTATGGAGAGCAAAATATTATAAGTTGTTTAAGGTTTGAGTTGATTTATTCACAAATAATATTCCTGTCTGTTTTTACCATTCCTACCAAAGATATTTCTGTCGACTAAATAAAAATTCCTTCTATTTAAAATTTAAATAGAACTTGAACAAATACGATAGTTCATAATATCCACGCAGACTTGCACGTAAGAGCGGAGTTATCCGTTTTAACAAGCAGCGTATTGCACTGATAATGAAATAGCTGTGTGTGTATATATGTAGATATGTATGTATATGTATATATATGTTTATATATGTGTGTGTGTATGTATATATATATATGTGTGTGTGTATATGTATGTGTATATATGTAGATATATATATGTATATATATATGTGTATATGTATAGATATGTATATATATATATGTTTATGTGTGTGTGTGTAAATATATATATATATATGACAACAACACTCATCACTCACAACAGTGACAAAACAATTACATTGACAATCATGTTACGTTATTTTCAAAATGTTTCCTTTTCTTTTCATTGCTTCTTTAACACACTACTTCTCCGTCTAGTGAAGCTGGTATTTTGCTAGTATATATATATATATATATATATATATATATATATATATATATATATATATATATATATATATATATATATAGCAAAATACCGTGCTTGCAGCTGAGAAGTAAAAAGAAAAGGAAACATTTTAATAATAACGTAACATGATTGACAATGTAATTGTTTTGTCATTGTCATGAGTGTTGCTGGCATATATATATATATATATATATATATATATATATATATATATATATATATATATATATATATATATATATATATATATATATATATATATATATATATATATATATATATATATATATATATATATATATATATATATATATATATATATATATATATATATATATATACAGTGGAACCTCTAGATACGATCACCTCTGTATACGAGAAATTCAAAATAAGAGGAAAGTATGAGGGAAAAATTCGGATCTAAATACGAGCATTGGCTTGAGTAACGAGCCACGAGCCTGGCTGTGGTTATGCGTGACACGTTTCCCAATCCGCCTCGAAGATTCACCCAAGGTGACGCTGACAGCCCGTCAGTTCACTCAGTGTTCCTTGTTCTCCCGTAGCGTGAGGATCTACGCGTTTGTGCGCTTGTGATTTCATTGTTTCGCTGTAGCAGTTCGCCGTATAAGCGTATCCAAAAATATTGCGGACATGCAGACGGAGAATAGGAGATGATTGCCATCAAGAGGAGTACTAGGGTGTTGTACCGTATTAGCCATTATGAATGTAGAGAAAAGCCAAGCAAAATGACACCTTTTATTGGCTAACTAAAAAGATTACAATATGCAAGCTTTGATTACATCTTACCTGAAGAAGGGGCCTGAGTTGCCTCGAAAGCTTGCATATTGTAATCTTTTTAGTTAGCCAATAAAAGGTGTCATTTTGCTTGGCTTTTCTCTACCCTCAAGAAGAGAGAGAGAGAGGCGAGCGAGCAAGGGAGATAAGGAGAGAGAGAGGGGCGCGCGAGCGAGCAAGAGAGATAAGGAGAGGGAGACGCGCACGAGAGAGAAGAACCATCAGCTCAGTTATGATCACATGACGCTCAGCAGACAAAGTGTATCCACACTTATTTATCAGTGTTATTTGTTAGGAAAATTGATTTTTATGTTGATATTTTATATATATAAATACATGTGTACATATATACACACACACATATACTATGGGGTGCCAAACAAGCAAATACATTGATTTTATGAATATATAAAGTCACTGTCAGAATATACTGTATAAAGTCAAAACTTGAATATATAAAGTCATCGCTGGAATATATAAAGTGAAAACTTGAATATATAAAGTCATTCCCGAATATATAAAGTCAAAACCTGAATATATAAAGTCAGCGTCGGAGTATATAAACTCACTCCTGAATATATAAAGTGAAAGTCAAAATCTATTGATTGAAACGACTCTGAACTGAACTAAGTTAACAAAAACGTCTTCAGAAAAATACATTTAAAAAACACTGTTTGGTTAATGTTTTGAAAATGATGCATGTGCCCTGCCCAGGATTGGTTCCTGCCTTGCGCCCAGTGTTGGCTGGGGTTGGCTCCAGCAGACCCCCGTGACCCTGTGGTCGGATTCAACGGGATGGGAAATGGATGGATATTCCAGCGCTGACTTTATATATTCTGACGCTGACTTTATATATTTAAGTTTTGACTTTATATATTCCAGCACTTACTTTATATATTCAGAAATATACCAACACTGACTATATATATTCAAGTTTTGACTTTATTTATTCCGACAGTGACTTTATATAATCAAGTTTTGACTTTATATATTTGGGAATGACTTTATATATAAAAGTTTTGACTTTATATAGTTAAATTTAGTCATCGTTGCATAACTTTTTCTTTACCATAGAAATTTAAAGACTAAATTCAACTTCCATTCCTAACAAAGATATTTCTGGCGACTAAATAGAACCCACTTATATCCAAATTCGAGCTATTAAGCTGTCGCCTGCCTGCCTGAATAAGTCACTCTCGCTTCGCTCTTACTTTTTTACCGTTCATTTAATCATGGCTAGTGGTGGAAAAATTATAAAATGGAAGGAGGATTACACTGAGTATGGCTTTACCAAAACAATTATTGATGGCGAATCGATTATTCATAAAGCTTCAATTGGCGATCTGTTTTTCTGTGTTAACCTCATATTTTTTCATACTTCTTCTCAAACCAAGGGTGTGCGAGGCTAAAATGAATCAGGAAGCACTGATCAATGTAATCGGTGTACCAGGAAATCATGCATTGACAAAAGCTCCCCTTTGCTTGTAATGCAAAGTGTGATTAAATGCATGAAAATTAAACCTTTTTAAACTGAGGGAAAATATTCTAATAATTATTTGTTAAGGATCTCTTTGTATACCACATTGTCAGTTCAGCCCTGCGGTTGTAATATGACAAAGCTGTACACTGAGCTCACTCCTGAGCATGCAACATACAGTTGGCAATGTGAAAAGTAATCTTGTCATAGATCTCACAGCTTGGATTGCTGCTGTCATAATCAGTTTGCGTTTCATGGTTTGCTTCAATTACGACAGTATTTGCAGGACTTGTGTTGAAGTGACATTCGGTATCTGTCAAGCGTTGTAAGCACACAACTGGTTTCATCAATAACTTCACATCCAGCTTTTGAGAGTTTAAACATTCATAAACATCAAAGTGTCCAATACTGAAATTGTCACATGTGAATCTAAGATGTTTAAGAGGCATTGGTGGTTTTCAAAAGGTGTAAAATATTTGGCCATTTCGGTACACTTGAAAGCGACAACCGAACAATTCAGCAGCAGCCATCAACTCACATGCAGAACCATAGGTGAAGGGCTTAAGCATTTCACTCTTATAGTGCTCCTGTGTAGTATAATTATCTCCTGTGCCGTCATCAGTCCACACCTTGAACCTGTCCCAGTCATTCAATACATTAGACACAATGTTCCTCCGGATATCAAGAGTGAGCCTGATATGGCCGTGCAATATGTAACAAAGAGATTGGAAAAGGTAGGTGCCATCTCCGGGCATGGAAACCACTCGGTAAGTGACAGTTCTTTGATCAATGGTGATCACCTCGATAGACATGTTAAAGGGGGTACGGTTGGAACGATAAAGGAAATGGGTACCTGAACAATGTAAAGTAAGCCCAAAATACCTACACAATAACTATAATTGTAATAAACGAACAATAAAACAGCGGAGAAGCCATGGATTAAATAAAAAGGCTGTAGTTATCAGCAGGGAGACGTGAATCCCGTGGCGAAGCAAGGAAGGGAATGTAGAGACCAGAGTGACGGACGGCATTATATAGGCAGGCAGCCAGCAATGTGGGAGGAGTTGGGATGGGGGACCCAACGCCGCCTGTTGTGATGTGAGATTTTGCATATAACTTGATAAATGGTTTGTATGTCTTTATTTATAATTTAGGCAAACAAATGTAATTTAGTGTTACTTTGGTGAAAGGTATTCGTGTTTGCCCCCCCTTTTATGACTGTCTCTTTGTAATTTTATGACAGGATTTGGGAGGATGTCAGTTTGATGAGTATTTCTGTGCTAAAGCCTTTCAACCCCCTGCAAGGAAGCCAGGATGTTTAACATATTTTCTTGGGGGGTTGCAGGTGTTAAAATGTACTATTTCTCCCATTGGTCTGAGATATGGCTGTCTGGATTGGCTGGAGGTGTTGGACAGAAAACCTATAAATTTGCAAGTCTGTGTGCCACCTGAATTACACATCAACATTTTATCAGGTTGTATGGTTGCCAATATTCAAATGTACTTTGCATTGTGTTATTATTTATAAATATTATCAGTAATACATTATTTTATGTGTAACTTAACTCCTGCTTGTCTTTTTACTACATCTAATTGCCTGAGGTTATAGATATAGAAGGAAAGGTGGGGAGAAGTTATATAAAATAATATCTTATAAACAGTGGTAAGTCTGTGAAATTTGGCATTCTAAGGCTGCATATTAATAATACAATAGGGGAAAGTAGAGCAATACATATATCACTCTACCAAGGTAAAACACCGCCTCACACGGTGACCGAGCTGCAGGCTATTGACATATATATGTACGTAAGTAGAATTCAGTTAGCGTTGGGAACTCGCATACCAAATTTCTTGAAGATGGGCCCATAAGTAACAAAGATCATTGGAAAGTTCAATATGGCGGCTGACAGTGGTGTCATAACACCGAAATAAGTACGTACATTGGTTTCGGTTAGCGCAGGGAAGCCGCCTACCAAATTTCTTGAAGATGGGGCCATAAATAAGAAAGTTCAACATGGAGGATGTTGTCGACTGCTATGACCGTTACGCGTAGAATTTCGAAATGAAACCTGCTTAATTTTTGTAAGTAAGCGGTAAGGACTGCGCCTGCCAAATTTCAGCCTTTTACTTACACGGGAAGTTGGAGAATTAGTGACGTTGGAAAGTTCAATATGGCGGCTGACAGTGGCATCATACCACCGAAATAAGTATGTACATCGGTTTCGGTTAGCGCAGGGAAGCCGCCTACCAAATTTCGTGAAGATGGGGCCATAAATAAGAAAGTTTAACATGGCGGACGTTGTCGACCGTTACGCGTAAAATTTTGAAATGAAACCTGCTTAACTTTTGTAAGTAAGCTGTAAGGAATGAGCCTGCCAAATTTCAGCCTTCTACCTACACGGGAAGTTGGAGAATTAGTGACGTTGGAAAGTTCAATATGGCGGCCGACAGTGGCGTCATACCACCGAAATAAGTACGTACATCGGTTTCGGTAAGCACAGGGAAGCCGCCTACCAAATTTCGTGAAGATGGGGCCATAAATAAGAAAGTTCAAGAACGGACGTTGTCGACCGTTATGACCATTACGTGTAGAAGTTTGAAATGAAACCTGCTTAACTCTTGTAAGTAAGCTGTAAGGAAAAGGAAGGCTGCCAAATTTCAGCCTTCTACCTACACTGGAAGTTGTAGAATTAGTGATGAGTCAGTGAGTGTGTGAGTCAGTCAGTCAGAGAGGGCTATGCCTTTTATTAGTATAGATACTGCATGATTTCTTATATTGTAAATGCTGAAAAACAGAGCAAAAATTAAGAATAATAGCACTGAAAGTTGATTATTTTGCTATTTTCAATGGCAACATTATATTAGGAGCTATGACATTTGTGTAAATGTTTATTGTGGCTTTCATCCTGGTCACATCACAAATAGTCTTATCTACTGTTGTTAGTGATGTCCTTAAATACTTGTTCATTTGTTTGGGAATGGCTGGCTGACTGGCTGGTTGGAGATTCAAACAGACTTGAGATTTATTTATAGCAACAGAAAAATGTGGTGGCTGTTAGCGATGTGAAAGAAAGACTGAAAGAATGGTCTGGAGTCAGACTAAGGCTGTAGCTCAAAAGTCCTGAGAATCTAATAACCTCATCCTGGATGTAAACCAAAACGATATTATTGCGTTATTCCCCTATTCCCCTAGAATTAATTTTGTTTAAAATGGAGTACCGGGGTTTAAGTGGTTCAGTATTGGGGAGCACTATATTATTTCTAATATCATTAATTTTTTGATTAAAAAATACAGCAAAAGCCTCACAAGTTTCACTGGAAGTTTTTTGGGGGCATTCCATTAAGTGACCTGGATTTAGCAGAAAATCAATCGTAGAGAATAAGACTCTGGGATTACTAGCATTGTTATTTATAATTCTAGAGAAATAACAGCGCCTCTCAAGATGGACTATGTTGTATTCTGTCATTTTAACCTTCAATATTTCATAATGGACAATCAGTTTAGTTTTTATCCTTTTACACTCAGCTCCCTGGCATGGTCTCTTAAGATCAGACACTCTTTGGGTCTTCCACGGTGTGACAGTACTAGAGGATTTTTTTAACTATCTTTTCAAATGCGACTATGTCAGTGGCGGCTCTCACCTTAATATTAAAATTTTCCACCTTACTATTTACATTATTCTCACTATTGTAGTAAGCATTACAAACGGACTGGTTGCTTAGAATGTTTGTAAATTTTGAAGCTGCTGATGAATCAAAGAAGCATTTTTTAACAATATGCTTCTCGTGAATATTTTCTATTATTATTTCTATATTAAATAGTAACAGAAAATGATCTGATAAACCAATATCCATGCTCTGCTTCACATCAACTTTTAGTCCTTTAGTAATTACTAAGTCTAACGTATGACCTGTTTTATGTGTAGGCTGACTAATGTGCTGTCTCAAATCAAAAGAGTCCAGGAGGTTCATGAATTCTTTTACTTTCGGGTCACGCTGATTATTGATATGAAAGTTAAAGTCACCGACTATTAGGAGTGTGTCATAGTTCGTAATTACAATTGACACCAAGTCCTCAAAGAAAGACGCATTGCATTTAGGAGATCTATACACAGATAATACTAGAAACGGAGAAACTCCATGAATGAAAACAGCAAGATACTCAAAGGACTTGAATTTGCCAAAGCCGACATCTTTACACTTTAACCGGCTCAAGTAAATGTTTGCTAAACCGCAGCCTTTATTACCTTGTAATTTGGAGGCGCAGATTCGATTAAAACAGCCGCACCATCGGAGCTAAGCCACGTTTCACTTAGTGCAATAAAATCAATTTTCCTGTCACTAATAAGATTGTTGATTGAAAATGTCTTGTTGGTTAATGTCCTAACATTTAATAGAGCCATATTTAATATTTCGGAAGAGCAGAACTGAATTGTATGTGCGTTATGGTTATTTGAGATAGAAATTAAAGTTATTTTTATTAGCGCCACTCTGTGCATATTTTTTATTTAATCTATAATCTGTTTTTATAGTTTTAATGCATTGTTCATCTAGAGGTGTAATTGTAATTAAATTATTTGTATTTATGCCGCACTGCCTAGATTTTTTACATGCATTGAGGTTAGTTATTAGAGTGTTAATGCACTGCACTTTTGAGGAAGATTTTCTTACTGAATTATCACAAGCATTACAGAAGGAGTTAGAAGTAAAAATAGAGAGCCAAGAGAGACAAATTACCTTAGCGATGTATTCGGAGAGGACCTGGGCGGCGAAACTATTTGGATGCAGACCATTCCGCTTGAAGAAACATGGCCTCTCCCAGAAGAGGTCCCAGTTGTCTGCGAACCCGATGTTTTGACTGTCGCATGAAGCCTTTCAGCCAGATGTTTAACACCAGCAGACAACTGTAATACTCGTTCGATCTTCTAACAAGAGGTAAGGGACCCAAGATAAAAATTCTTGCAGCCGGGGTCCTCTTCTTCATGGCTTTAATTAGTTCTGCAAAGTCCACCTTGACAATCTCCAACTTTCGGTGTCTCACATCGTTAACTGCGGCATGTATCACAATAGATCTCACTGTCCTGTTCTTGTGCCTCTCGAAGACTGTCGGCGCACGTCTCATAACATCTCAGACACGAACAAAAAACACAATCCAAAAGATTTCTGATTAGGGCATGCAATGTTTAGGTTTCATACGATTGAATTACCAATCACAAAATACATCACCCAGGGTTGAAGGCAAACCGGGGACGCGGAGAGGGTCGAACTGGTTATGGGTGGAGTTCCTTGCCTGTGCCAATGGAGGTTTTCTAGACTTAAGTCCCCACCTGCACTAGCTGAAACAGGCAGATTTCTTCGACGACAAGGCACAGGGGTGAAGCTCACTTGGCCTTGAAAGTGAGCAGCACAGCGTGGAGTCGATGTTACCGAACTGCGATTTGCTATGACCATTTCTGATGTCAGGGAGGATTTTTCCAGTAGACGAGCCTTCAAATCCCTCAGGTGCATCCATCTGGACAGGAGTTTCTAGATCTGGATGTCGAGATCCTGGAGTTCTTCGACAATGTGGTTCATCTCCCCATTGTTCATTTTTTACTTCCACTTTGTGCCCTAGGAAAGAATGAAAGAGAGTGTTAGCCGGAAGACCAATGCAATTGTCCTGGAGTGGCCGAAGCAGCAAATAAAGATCAGATAAAGCCTCTTGTAAACTGCCAAACTGAAAGTGGTAATTCAAGGCAAGTTCTACATTTTTACTTCTATGGAGGAAGCAGAAAAAGAGCTAAGAAAACTGATCCCGGCACTTTTTGAAATATGATAGTTAATTGCATCAGATCCTGGCATGGCAAAAAAGATCTTACCTGCTGTTTGATCCACTCGCAATGATACTGATACCGTAATTATACATCCTATTTCTTTCTCTGCCACTTTTTGTTTACATTTTAAATACAATTATGTGTGTTTGTATGTATGTGTATTTTATTTTTTTCATAGGGGACTGTTTAACATCATACCCTTGGTTTATTGTAGTAGGGCTTACTACCAAACATTTGATTATCCAGGGCTATGGCTACTGTTTAACATCATTCTCTAGGTTTAGTCTCTCAGGACTGTTTAAGATTATATTTTATGTTTATAGTATTTGGACTGTGCTGTCAATAAATATCTCTATTTTATTCCTTATACACCACTGCTGGGGGGCTTTTCTTGTTTTGGACGTGCTCTGTCTCTAGGTATGTCAGAATACAATAACAGAATACAATAACACAGTCTGTCTTGAGAGGTGCTGCTATTTCTCTAAGATTATAAATAACAATGCTAGTAATCCCAGAGTTTTATTTTCTACGATTGATCATCTGCTAAACTGAGGTAACACAAAGGAATGCCTCCAAAATACTTCCAGCGAAAACTATGAGGCCCTTGCTGTATTTTTCAATCAAAAAATGAATGATATTAGAAATAACATAGTACATCTCCCCAACACTGCGGATCCTCCTAAGCCCCAGTAGTCCGTTATAAACAAATTAAATTCCTTCACCAGGATAGATTTACCTGATTTACATAGAATAATCTCACAACTGAAACCCTCCACCTGCGTCCTTGACCCAATACCAACAAGTTTTTTCAAGGAAGTATCAGGCGTGCTAATTGATAATATTCTTGACATTGTAAACTCTTCAATAGATATGGGGGTCTTTCCAGACTGTCTTAAGACTGCTGCAGTTAAACCCCTACTCAAGAAAAATAATCTTGACCCCTCTGCTTTTAAAAATTTTAGACTCATTTCTAACCTGCCCTTCTTAAGTAAAATTCTAGAGAAGGCAGTCATTATGCAGTTAAATGACCACCTCAATAAACATGCTATTCTTGATAAATTTCAGTCAGGTTTTAGAACAAATCACAGCACAGAAACTGCACTCGTTAAAGTAGTAAATGACTTGAGGGTAAATGTAGACAGAGGCCATTTATCTGTTCTCATCCTCCTAGATCTGAGTGCCGCATTTGACACCATTGATCATAATATTCTTAGAAATCGCCTTAGTCAATGGGTGGGCCTCTCTGGCAGGGTCCTTAATTGGTTTGAATCCTACCTGGCAGTTAGAAAATTCTTTGTTAGTTGTGGTAATTATAACTCAAGGACGCATGATATTCTATATGGTGTTCCACAAGGCTCTATCCTGGGCCCATTGCTTTTCTCAATCTACATGCTTCCATTAGGTCAGATTATTTCAGGGCACACCGCTATGCTGATGACACACAGCTGTACTTATCAATAGCACCTGATGACACCGACTCTCTCGATTCACTAACACAATGTCTTACTTGTATTTCTGAATGGATGAATAGTAATTTTCTCAAGCTAAATAAAGAGAAAACTGAAATTTTAGTGATTGGCAATAATGGATTCAATGAGGTTATCAGAAATAAACTTGATGCATTAGGGTTAAAAGTCAAGACGGAAGTAAAAAACTTAGGGGTAATTGTTGACTGTAACCTGAATTTTAAATCGTATATTTATCTGACCACTAGGACAGCATTTTTTCACTTAAGAAACATAGCAAAAGTTAGACCTCTTATATCATTGAAAGATGCTGAGAAATTAATTCACACTTTTGTTTTCAGTCGTCTAGATTACTGTAACGCACTCCTCTCAGGACTACCCAAAAAAGACATAAATCATTGGCAACAAGTGCAGAATGCAGCTGCTAGAATCCTAACTAGGAAAAGAAAGTCCAAACACATTTCTCCAGTTTTGATGTCACTACACTGGTTACCTGTGTCATTCAGAACCGACTTTAAAATTCTGCTTATGGATTATAGCCTTCTGGAGTTTTTTTTTTTTCTGTCCTCCCTGGCCATTAGACCTTACTCTTATTCTAAGTTAATTAATGTTGACTTATTTTATTTTCTTACTGTGTCTTTTATTTTTCTATTCTTCATTTTGTAAAGCACTTTGAGCTACATTTTTTGTATGAAAATGTGCTATATAAATAAACGTTGTTGTTGTTGTCAGAGGACTATGAAATGGGGAGGTAAAATGAGGGCCTGGGGGATTAGGGGGGGAGAAAGAGAGCAAGCTATTTCTAATCTATCCTTTTAATCCTTATAATTGTAAAAGCCAACGTAACAATAGGCTTTATGGCGATAACTTCTGGAAAAATTGGAAATTAAGGTCAAAGCTATCTTAAGTAATAATGTACTATCTTAATTTAAGACTACAAAATGTCAGCAAAAGTTCAGAGGCAATGTCTCCATGACCAAACAGTTAACTTTGTGGCTAGAATGTTAAAGTTAAAAGAGAAAGTATTCTTTCACCTAACAGGTCTAAACGCTAAAATAGTATTTTTACAGGAGACCCACTTATTAAGCAAGGATCAGTTTCAGCTGCACAGAGACTGGACTGGCCAAATATTCCATTCCAGCTTTACAAAGAAAACTAGAGGTGTGGGAATTCTTATACATAGAACAATCTCATTTGTAATATCAGATGTAGTATCTGATTCTGAAGGAAGATATGTGATTGTCAGAGGTAATTTATTTAACTGTAAAATGATTTGATAAATATATAGACACCCAATGTGGATGATACCTAGTTCATCCTAAATGTATTTGCATCCATTCCCAATGTGAACACTCATAAAATTATAATGGCTGGTGACTTTAATTGTGTTTTAATCTAACTATCTAACTGATCGCAACTTATCAGACCCCTGGAGATTTCTAAACCCAAACTCAAGATCATATTCATTCTACTAACCAGTGCATCACTATTACTCAAGAATTGATGTTTTCTTTATTGATAACAATTTCTTTTGCATGATTAAAATCGTGTAAGTATGACACTATTGTTATCTTTGATCATACCCCTTTCATCATGGAGCTTAAATCACTATGCCCCACATACTCATCTCGCAGCTGGCGTCTTAACCCACTTTTATTAGCAGACAAGAACTGTGTAGAATTTATATCCAAGAAAATCAATTCTTTTTAGAGATAAATACATCCTCAGAGGCCTCTGCGGGAATACTCTGGGAAACTCTGAAGGCTTTCTTAAGAGGACAGATTGTTTCATATTCCCACAATAAATTGGAAAGCATGTAGATATCAAAGCTAATAAGTGAAATTACCAGGATAGATCAAGATCATACCTGGTGTCCAAATGAAGCACTTCATAGAAAAAGACAGGCTCTGCATTGAGAGCTCAACCTCTTGACAACAAAGGAAACAGAACTAATTTTTATATTTAAAACATCATTACTATTGTAGTGTCTTCCAGACGTAATGACGATCCGAGACGGTCACTTGGTTAGTTCCCTCTTTATTAGTCACAAACAAAAAAATGGTTGCTGTTGGCCACAACCCCGCCGAACAGACAGCAATCCAAAAAAAAAACTCTCTTAGTTAGGCTGACAAGAACGTCCTCCTCTCCTCCCTCACCCCACACCCCTCCTCCTTTTTCACAGCGCTTAAGCCTCGGCTCCACCCCCCATCCCTCCGGAAAATCCTTTACCTTCCACTCTTTTACAGTCCATCAGAAATAACAGGGACAACAGAATAAATAACTGAGAGGGATGTAAATCACAGAACACAAATTGCAGAACAGAACTCTACAATAAAGAACAGAACGCTATACTATATACATGGAGAGAAGGCTAATAAGATCAAATAATCCACAAGCAGAAGTTTGCAATGTAATCCCAGCAATCACCAACACGAACAGAGACAAAATCAATGACCATAAAAATACAATGCACATATTTAGAGACTACTATAAGTTCTTATATTCTACTCAGTTTAAAGATGACAAGACACAACCTAATGCGTTTTTGGATGCATTACAGATACCACAACTAGATACACTCAGTGCAGAGGAATTGGATAAACCTCTGGCAATATCAGAATTACTAAATGCTATAAACTCACTTCAGAGTGGGAAAACAGCAGGCCCTGATGGCTCAATTAAGCTAGCTCCCCTTTTATTAGCAACATTTACATAAGCTAGAGACAATTCTACCTCAAACTTTTTGCCAAGCATTAATTACCATTTTTCCTAGGCAAAATAAAGATTTAGCCCACAGAATAATAGCACATGTGGCATCCGCTACATATTCCAGACCAAAAGAAGGGCCAAAATAGGGCTTCATGTTGGTCACATGCACTGTATCTATTTTTTCCCCAGATTCAATTGCTCTTAGAACACGGTAATTAACAGGACCTAATTTGCTAAGTACTGTGGCTGGGCCGAACCACTTCAGAGCTAGCTTTGCAGCAAATTTAGTTGAAGCCTTAGAAAGGGGATGCGCCTTCAACCAAACCTGGTCACCTACAGAATAGAGAACTACTCTTCTCCGTTTATTGTAATATCTGGCCTGTTTGGCCTAGGATTTCACCACCCGTTCCCTAACCGGTTTCTTTAAAAGTTCTAACAAATGTAATTGCTGGTATGAAGTAGTATCAGGACAGGGGGGAATGATATGTCATTCTAACTGCCCAAGAATTTGTCTTCCAAGAGATAATTGCGCAGGAGAGTCACCGGTACCCTCATGAAAGGCAGAGTTTAGGGCCAAGCGAAATTCGGGATCTCTTCTATCCGTTCTTGCATCTCACCCCACAACGACGGCAGTATGTTTTCATCTCTTTGCACCTTAGGAGTAGAAACGTATAGCGAATCCAACAGACTGGTTGCTTCATCGACCTCTCCGTGCACCCTGATTGTAACATGTTCGCCCAGCTCTACCCCTATCTCCGGCTCCTCGCTCGGGCCGGTAGCCTCCTGCGCCAAACCCACAGAAGACATCTGAACTATGGTGGTGGAAAATGCATGAAAGGAGATAGCGGATGTATACTAGTCAGTTCCCCGTACGGGCCACCACTAACCCCGGGCGAACACTAAACTCCGAGTTACAGCACGATTAGAAAACTGCTAGTATGAAGCAGTTCAATATCTAAAATCTTTCGGTCAACGTGACCAACGCTCGTCCTTTTATTGACCCCCACCACCAGTCCCAGCTTTGCATTAACAACAAGCCATATCACCAAATAAAGAAGAAGCAAAAGAATAACACATATATTATTATTTTACATATATAAAGAAAAACAAACAAATAAATACATAGCAATCGAAACCCCCCTTTCTGGTTTAAACACGCGATGTTCATAAATACAGTAAGAGAAACCAGTTTGTCCAAATGGGTTTACTGTCCTTATTGTTCAGGGCAATGAGAAACCCTACTGGAATACGCCGGCCATCCAGCCGATAACAACAAAGTTTAATCCTACCGGTCCATGATATTCGTCAGCGAAATCAAAGAAAAAGAGTCCATCTTCAGAGATGCGTCTCCCTTGTGTCGCTGAGTCGTCAAAAAAAGAACTTGTTCCAGTAGATACTTTACTTGGCGCTACCTTGTCTCCTCTCTTTGCTCCACCACAAGATGTCTCCCTTTCTCCCCTTGTTTTACTGTTTTTAAGTTTTCAACACCAACCGCCCTGACCGAGTTATGATCTCCCCCTTAAAGGTGTATTTACAGTATCCTTTTTCCCTGCAATGCACCCAAAGAGGCAGCAAACTGCCCACAGAATAATAGCACATGTGGCATCTGCTACACAGTTCTCTGAATAGTTTTGAATGATGCTCAATATCTCCAATCCTAGTCTCTCTTTATGTGCCTTCAAGAAGTCATTGATCTGACTCTCCATGACTGGTCAATATTTCTCAGTTCTTGCTCCAAAACAGTGGAATGATCTTCCTTTATTTATTCTAACGGTACACAATTTACTTTTGTTTCTTATTTCTTGTTTAGGTGTCTTTTGAAAAAACATCTTTTTATTAAATACTTTGGAACTGCTTAGTTTCTCTCTTGTAAAGCAGCTGCTGGTGAAATGACAAAGAGTTTGGGATACTGATTTTTGTAGCATTCTAGCTTCAGGTATGGTTACGTACTTTAGTTATTCTAACTTCCTTGTGCTCATTTTTTGTCTTTCTCTCTGTTGCTTTTGATGCTTGCACCTCCGTTCTTGTATGCATTTAATTTGTTTTGTAAGTCATCTTGGAAAAAGACAACTGCTAAATAAATAAATACATACATAAATACATAAATAAATAAATAAATAAATAATACGACTTCCATTTTTTACTTGTCAAAAAAGCAAACTAGAGTAACAGCTATCATTAACACTGAGCCATAATCAGTACAGCACAGTATATATTTAGTCACCGTATTCAATACATTTCTACTTTCATTCACTTGTAACTCTCATGCATCAGTTTATAATAAATAACCATTTCATCAGTATATGTTTTGTGATTTAAAGTAGAGTATTTTTTACTGCAGAGTCTGAGCCAGAACAAATATATCAGTAGGTGGGAAAATTATTTGGGGGGGTAAGGTGGGCTTACAACAAATAAAACCCACAGTATTTTCAGCTTGCAATGCTTAAGGGTACATATGAAACCCACTAAGCATACATAAACCTAATATGAAGCACTAAATACTATTCAATGCCACAGAAGATTATTAACTAAAACTAAATGAACATTAAGAAAATACATGTAGACATGAACACTTCTTCTTCTGTAGCTTAATATCCAAAAATGTTGTTAATATACTGTCAGTTTAATATTTAACTATCAAAACATTGACAAAGTAAAGCTGATCCAAGACTGATGCATACTGTTGATAACTTAAAACCCACTTGTAGAAAGGAAAATGTTAAACCAGTGAGCTCACCATTAGAAGAGTTGAGTTAGTAGAGTATGGGAACTGAATCTCTGTAGCAATCATCTGACCAATATATCAGTGAAATGCTTTCCAGGAAATATTAATATTTTACATTTCTTGCAAAAAACAAATATAAATGTATTTTTATAACAAATGATGCAGCGAGTGGATGGGGGAGGGGGGCTAGCAGACCATGTTTCACTGTCATTTTATTAGTAAGTTTAAATTGTTTTTCTGCAAAATAAGTAATAGAGATTTATGCATTTCTGTCAATTTTCCATTAATATGCATTTTTCATTGCAAGTTCAAACTTACATATGAAATCAGGGTCTGAACTTATTTGTAACCCAATACTTGTCTGTAATCCAGAAATGAGACACAATTTATCCTGGCCCATATTCATTCTATCACTGTGCAGTCTTGGCTCAAGTCTAAGAAAGGGTAGCCATGTGGCAGACATGTTGGTTTTAAATTTCTCACATTGGTTTTAGTGGTGAGAAACATTTGACCAAAGAGAATTTAAATAGAGAAGATTGTCACAGGGATGAGAGTTGATCTTTATGTTTTAGACAGTGTAGTGATATAACCATCTTGCAATGACAAAGCGTGGTTGCAGCTTTCTGAACTATAGCATCTATTCCTGTATGTGTTGTGGTTGAGGGAAGAATAGCAAGTCCTACCAAGAAATGTTAGGGTGCCAACCCTGTGGGATTTATAGGTGGGGGACCCAAAGGGTAGATTGCCAACACTGGAAATCTTGTCAGTACTGCAGATGGAATAAAAGAAGACATAGTTAGTGCCAGTGCCCCCATTCAACCAGAGGTGGAAGTACATACTACATATGAGCCTAGAAAGTGATCAATTGATACTCATGCATGACAATGTGCTGACTAGGCCATTATGTTTTCTGTCTCTAGCCGAGCAAATCAGGACCCACTTCATAAATGATCGGTATGAGACAAACCTGATACATTATTCGGCCAGAGAAGCTTAATGCAAAAGTGTTCTGTTTATTATTTAAATATATGAGTCATCCAATTTTGAAAACTAGAGAAACAGGAAAATGTGCAAATACAAAACACAGTAACAAATAATTTCCCAGTGCTGGGCCTAATAATATAGGAGTTATCATTTTTATATTTTTCACAGCTTCTTCTCTGAAGCGTTTTTCCTTATTTAAGGATTTCAGACCAAATCAAGCTAAGCTGGCCCCTGGCAAGGTGATCCTGCCATAGAAAAGCAATTCAGTATATAAGATTGATTTAAAGTAAATAAATCAATTTTCTTTCAGAGTGAGCACTATCTCAAAACACTTAAAAATATAAATTGACAGTGTTTCAGTTCACACAGAGCATAATGCTTGCCTCTTGAAAGAGCTGTTCTTTTAGCAGGCAATATCATCTTGGAAGGAGTGTTGCCCGTGATGAAACTGCAGCAAATGAGGCTTCTAACATTTGAACCAGTGGTTCCATTTGTGTCTGTCAGAAAAACAGTCACACTGACTTGTTGCATAAGCTTTCTTCTTTAGGGCACGGATAATGAATGAGAGGAGCCTTTTCGTAATGAGTCCTAAAGCATTGAGGCCCTGTCAGCATAATGTTGAGTTAAGACTGAAGATATATTCAAATGATAAAGTATAAGAGTCTCTTTCTGATAATATAGAAATAAACGGAAAAAAATGATGCAAAGAACACAGACATCCATGTTTGTGAGTCAGCCTGTCAAATCAGGAAGAATTCAACCTCCAAACTTGTGGCTGTTAATGCGGCAAGACATTTACTTTCATGATTACTTGAGGCCGGTGACCTTTCATCAAATGAAATTCTGCCGAGATATAAGCCAGCTTTTCAAGCCAGAAGGAATGGAAAGCATCCCTTTGCCTTTAAACACAGCATGAGTCACCCTATTTGTTGAGATAGACGTTTAATGAACCAGAGAGCTTGCTCAGCCCAGCCCCCCCCACTTGAATCACCTACCCCCCCTTCCCCAACATTCCTTTCCTACCTCAGCTACGACACACACAGGATTTTGTTTTAAGACCAGCGCAGTCCTTTTGCCTCTGACAAACAAGCCATTAATCAGTCGGGAACTGCTCTTGCATTTTTAGAGGTCTTTTACAATTGCTGCATTACCTCTCACATCCTGTCAATATTTCTCCATCTTGTAAAGAGTTCATAAATGAAGGAACAGCTCTGCTAAAATGAATTTCCCAAATGGTCAATCAAGATCAGGAGCTTCTCTATATTTTATTATCTAAAACGTGTCCTGTTAATCTTTCTTACTAGGAGGCCCATTTGTTTATCCTTTGTTCAAACCAAAAAAGCTGAAGATCCTCATATTCTTGACTATTCTCAGAAGCTGATATTCACACACGTAACAATAATATTTAGTTTTCTGGTTATCTGCTCCTCCAATATCATTTTTGCCCTTTTCAAAAATATTTGACATGCATTGCTTACACTTGGAAGATACTCACAATAGGGGGGCCAGCTGGAGCTCCCTCTATGCTCTTATTGGGTTGATCATAACACCCTCTGAAAGGTACCTGAAAAAGTATGCTGGAAGCTGATGCACTTGGAAGGACTTCTACTTCTCCACCTGCTTGCTGTCAGTTTCCTTCATCCTCTTTCCTGATGTTATCCTTCAGTGTCTTCCATTTGTCCATCTTCTTCTCAGATTCAGCATTCTGCCACTGAAAAAACAGAATATTAGCATGACCTCATTTTACATTGGCATTCTAATGACACTCCGCTCTGAATGAATGCTCACTGGCATTAACATAAGCTCATGTCCTTACTCAGTGACATCAGTACATGTACGTCTGATAACGTTCCATAAATTAATGTTACGAAAACCTCCTAAAGATGAAAGCAAAACAATGAGTTCTTCTGGGGCCTTCTGCTCTATTTGACAAGCTGAATTTGTTCTCATTGAATTGTGAATCCTGTCAACTGGTGCATCGTCCTTGGTCACCAGAGTCCTACTCAAAAGCATTGTGAATTTTCAAAGTTATACACAGTATGTTGAAAGGTATGTGGATACCCCTACAAACTACTGAATTTAGGTATTTCAGCTGCACCCATTGTTACAAGTGGATACAATCAGGCACATAGCTATACAATCTCCATTGACAAACATTGGCAGTCGAATGAGTCAAACTGAAGAACTCAGCAACTATAACTACATGTGGCGCTATCATAGGATGCCGCCTTTGACACAAGCAGGGGAAATGCTGCAATAGATCAACTGTAAGTACTATTATTGTGAAATGGAGGCATCATGAAATGGGTTTCCATGACCAAGCAGTTGCACACAAGCCTAAGATCACTAGGCACAATGCTAACCTTTGGCTGGAGTGGCTTAAAGCACATGGCCATTGGACTATGAGCAGTGAAAATGTACTTTTTGGAATGATGACTCACAAGTCACTATCTGTCAGTCTGATGAATTAGTCTGGGTTTAGTGGATGCCCCAAGAACCTTCCAGAATACAAACTTTGATTGAAGAAGTACAATGATCAGGGGCTGGTTATCAGAGTTTGGTTTAGGCCACTTGATTCCAATTAAGGGTACTGTTAATGCTACAACATACAATGACATTTTATACAATTGTGCACTTCTGACTTTGAGACAACAGTTTGAGAAAGGCTCCTTTCATATACAGAGTGACTGTGCCCCTGTGTACAAACCCAGGTCCATCAAAGACTTTGGTATGGTGGAACTGACTGAAGTGACCTGCACAGAGCCCTGACTTCAGCCCCATAGAACATCTTTGGGGTAAATTAGACAACCAGCTATGAGCCGGGTCTGCTTGACCAAAATCACTTTCAAACCTCACAAATGCTGTTTTGGCTTAATTAGCACACTCCAAAATCTTGTGGAAGACTTCCCAGAAGAGTGAAGACTGATATATATGCAAAGCTGTGTGTAGGGGTTAGTTAATTTCTACATTAATGCTCATTGTTTTTGGAATGGAATGTCTAACAAGAATATATAGGTGTGATGGTGAGGTTTCTACAAGTATTTGGCCATATCTTTCACCTTAATAAAAGGACAGGTGCCTGTATATCTGTATGTTCATCCAGTTGCTGTGTCTCTGTCATTCCAACAAATGGCGTATTGGCATTCATGTCCAAGCATAATGTTGACCAGTGTCCCCAAGAGGGACAGAATGTCCAATGAACAATAGCAACTTGAAGTACAAAGAAACAGGGAAGTAAAAATGACATTGTCTGATGAACAAAGACAACAAGACTCACAAAGAAAGAGGGACTTAAAGGCTAGAATGATGAGCAGAGGTTCCTAAAAGCACAATTGAGCAACAGGGATTTATCATTGTACTATTCTGTGCATTTTGTTATGCTAGTACTGTGACAATTAATGATACAGTGTTTTATCTTTGAAATCTTACTATGATATAATTGTATCCCTCCACCTCACATATCACACTATTATTACCTCTTAGATATATCACTGTGATATTTTTTAAAGTGTTATCATATCAGGACAGTTTCAAATGCTGCTGCCAGAGAACTGAGAGATCAGGCATCACTCCTTAACTGTCTCAGATGCACTGGTTTCCCATGGAATATTAAATCATGATTAGGCAGCTGACTTAAAAAACTGTCAAATTTTGCATCCCAATGTCCTACTTGATGCTGTTTACCCAGAATGCCTAAGATTTTCTGTCAGTTGTCTTCTTGTATTAGTAATAGTCCAATGTAAAACTCTCTGGTGGAATTTTCCTCTGCTGTTTTTCATTTCACTTTTTTATAACTGATTGCTTTTTACTTTCTCATTTACAAAGTATAGGGAAAGTATTGTAATTGACCAAAAATTCTATGTTGTGATTTTGATGAATCTCGACATTTTAGACCTCCCTGAGGCTGAAAATACCATTTTTGGAATTATGTCTGTGTGTCTGTCTGTGTGTGTATGTAAATACGATAACCTGAGTACGTTTTCACTTAGGTCAACTAAATTTTGCATACAACTATTAGGTAGAAAACATAGATTTCTATCAACATTTGAGTTATTTCCATTAGCCAGAAGTGCTTCTTTATCTTTTATTCATGCAGCTGCAGAGACTGATTCATTCAACTTTACTTTTATAATAATTGTTCAATATATTATTAATTTAATTTGATTTGTTGTTGATGGTTCTTTAATATACATCATATAAAAATATAATCATTGTCATGGGGTTTACTCCTTAAATATCCATTCCAATATCTGAGAATATGAGAAAGTCTAAGGGAGACGACTCCAGATTTTTACTTGATGTTTTGATACTGACTCTCACCATGCTGCCTGTCATATCTGTGCATGTTAATTCAAGTTATCGTTTCATTCTGCTTTGATACCTGGATGTTTGTAGGGTGCACACAGAATTTCAATATGTCCCTTTACTTTTTTATAGGTGCTAAATGATTTTGTTACCTACCTTGTCATTTTATGTTTCTTTACTGTAGTATATGTCTGCTCTGTATACCACTTTGTAATGATGAACATTGTGAACATGATGTAAAATGAAGTGTCAGAGGTGCCAGGGGTAACGCACCGGCTGGGACGCCATGAAGGACCGGAAGAGGGCGTGCGCCCGCCTTGGATCACGTAGGGGCTGCCACCCTGGTTGCTTTGGGGGTCACCGCCAGGGGACGCCCCCATGCCTTTGGAGCCCTGGACCTCAGCACTTCCGCCACACCAGGAAGTGCTGGAGGGAAGAAGAGCAGGGACACCGGAGTGCTTCTGGGGATGCAGCCGGCACTTCCGCCACACAGGGGAACCCAAATGGATTGCCGGAACCCAAATGGAGCACATCTGGGTGATAATAAAAGGGGCCGCCTCCCTTCATTCGAGGCAAGAGTCGGGAGTGGAGTGGACTGAGCTGGAGAAGAGAGAAGGAGCCGGTCTGAAGGGAAAGACATTGTGTGGCCAGGACATTGGGAACTTTGGGGGTTTTGTGGTGCACTTTAAGACTGTAAATATTGTAAATAAACGTGTTTGTGGGTGACATGAACATGTCTGCCTGTCTGTGTCTGGGCCAGTCTCCACAAAAGTTTATTTTATATTTTTTTGATAAGCTGTTGTGGTTGCTAAGAGGTCAATTTTTCATTAGGTTCATTGATACTGGTCTTCTTTAACAAACTTTCTGTTTGTTTAATTGATTTTAGATTAGGGAGCTCTCACCATGGTGTTCATTATATGGGTGACAAGGGCAAAGAAATTGGCTCCCTCAAAACCCATTTGTCCATAGAGGCAGCTCAATTCTGTTTATACATACTGTCACAGAAAGAAGACCAAAGTGTCATAAAGAGGTTTGGGGCAGCCACCCATATTTTGTTCCCCAGCTGGAAAAGGTTATGAAGTATGGCACAGATATGCACAGATCAGAGTTCAAAACAGAACTGATCCTATAGATGAAAGATAGCAGTTTTAAAGGCCAACAAAGGAAATGATGTCATTTAGGGCAGAACTGGAAGGGTCCTTCCTCCATAGGCTAGGACCCGTACGTGACGTTATCAAAAGGGCTGGAAACAAAAATGACGTCATGGGGGCCAGGTGGAATTTCCCGTGAAACGTCTGCAGGAATGTGAGAAAAAGAGTCAGCGCACTCTGCCACTCTCTGGTCTGGCTCTTGTTCAGGCCCTTCAGATGCTTCCCATGCGCACATGTGTGACAATACATATACACATCTTTAAATTTACTTATCCTAGTTCAGCAGCATGTGAAGCCAGAGTCCGCCTAGCATCAGCAGACACAAACCTTTGGATTGTAGGGCCCAGCTCACACTCATGAATGGTCAAGTTAGAAATGGCAGTTAAACTAAAGGGCACATCTTTGGAAAAAACAAAGTAATCAGAAAAAAAAAAACAAGGCAGACATAAAAAACAGACACTGCACACAGGCATCCACTGAGAGCAGGATTTGAGCTCTGGACACTGGGACCATGAGGCATCAGTGCCAAGCAATGCTTTGTTTAGTTATAATTGGGAATTCTCTTTTCTTACTCCCTCCATTGATTGTTTTTGCTAGTTTTTACATTTTGCCTCCTTTGCAGTATTATGGGTATCACACATATAAAGCTTAGTATGGAATTCAAATGGCTCTGTACTGGAGCAGAAATCTTTAAAACCCCAAACCTCCTCTTGTTATCTTTTACAAAATGCAAGAGACATGGTGACATTATGCAGATGGCATGGAGAAAATTATGTGTGGTACAATGGTTAGTGCCTGCAGTAACATCAATGTGTGAGGAAGCATGAATGGTTTTCAGGGCAGCAGAAGGGTATTGTGATAGTTTGAAGGTAAAGGTGGTGCTGAGTTCTGGGTTTGCTGCTTTTCATGTTGGAGATGGAGGTGGTGACTTGGGAAATGTCCAAGGATTTCCCATGGCAGTTGTTGTATCTGAACTATATTGTACTAATTGAAAAATATGAAGCAGAATTGAAGGAGAAGTGAGAGGGGAGAGGAGAAATGGGTGCAAGTCAGGAAGGAGGAATGGAAGAAATAGATGCATGGCTGGGCAGGAGGTATGGAAGAGATTATCCCAATGCATAAATTACTCAAAGTGGGTATATGTATGAAAGATGTAGTTGTATGAATGGCAGACTGCAGACAACAAGTGCAACCTTTATTTGTAGGAAGTGTGTGAGGGGGTTCAGTAAGCCAATGTAGTAAGTGTAAATTTAGATCTCAGTAATAAAGTTGCTTTGGAGAAAGTTGGAAGATCTGCTACTCAAGGCCATATTACATTTGTAGAAGGAAAGTTTTTTATATTAGCATAAAGAATAGCAAATTAACATAAAGAGCCATAAAAAGTAATTAAAAGCTTCTAAAACATTAGATTAAGCATAAATTAGAATGTTAAGCAAATAAGATAGGTCAAACAAATAGTTAACTAAAAATCAGTTATATTGCATTATTTTTTAAGCTTACAGTAAAATTTCCAGAGTAAGAAAAGAACAGAAAATTGATGCACAGAAACCAGCTTAGAACAGGATAAGAGGTTGAGAACACCTGTGTTCAAGGCTAGGGAGCTAGGAAGCAGTAACACAGAGAAGATGGCTCTGGAAGGCACGTAGCGAAACCAGCTGGGTTGATGAAACAGCAGAAAGTCAACAAAAGGCTCTTTTGCTATAAGCAAGGTCACACTGTAATGCATGAAAAGGAAATCTTAATAAATTCAGGCTTAGCAAAAATATTAGAAGAATATATTAGAAATTAGCTTTAGTGTAGAAATTAAGACAAATCAAGTATTCCAAGCAATGATTAAATGAAGAGCATATACAATATTTCTTTTTAATAAAAGTTTAGCTTTAGACCACTGTTATAGTATAGCTTGACAGGCTAGAGGAGGAAGTGACACCATGAAAGACCAAATATGGAATAAAGGACATCTGCCCAGTTGAAGAACCAATCAGGAATAAGATAAACAGAAACTGGACTGAACAATAGACAGTATAGCCAGGTGCAGAATGAGCTAATTAAACAAGGTCAAATTGAAGTATAAGAAATTGTTATAAAACTTCGATTATGGCAATGTTCACGGCTCAGCTCAATTTGGCCGTATTGGGTTGAGTCCTTGTTATTTTTTGTGTTGATTCATTGCAATAAAGCCTTAAAACTCTATCCTGAGTCCTAATAGCCTTTATTTTTAGGTAAAAAGCTTTCTGATGATTAATTTTTCGCTACGACACATTACACAACTTTTTAAGCAATTTTCAGTTTCAGACTTCATTTACATACTCTTAGTAATCTGCAGGTAGTTGGGCATGTTACTGCATGTATTGTATGACATCCCCAGCAACTCATCCCAAACAGTTCACCACTGACCTGTCTGAAGTGTTAGTTTTGGGTTCTGTGTATATAGTAGTTGAAAAACAGGAGGTACAATGCAAAAAACGCAAATCTGTTTGATGTTACTTGTTTTACATACCATAATAGAATGGAAAAAAAGAAAATAAGGGCTAAGACTAAGGCTGAATTCACCATACCTATTGCCAATTACACAGACACCAGCTGTGTCAAGAAATTCTGGGTCCCATATGTTTTGGGTTAATAAAGCTTCTCTAATATAGAAGGGAAAGTTTATGACAGTTTTATAAGTAGTAGTATGTTCTGTGGTAGTAAGACATGGGCAATGAAGGCAAACTGTAAATCAAAGCTGGAAAGAACAGAGAATGATCAGATGGATATGTAGAGTGTCATAGACTGAGAAGAAGATGAATCCTGAGTTAAAAGAAAAGCTTGGTGTTAAGGTGATAGGTGGTGTGTAGAGAAACTGTCTAAAGTGTTTTGGTATGTGGAGCTTGAGGCAGTGGATGATTGAGTGAAGAGGTGCACCGAAATAGAAGTGGAGGCGATGAGGTCCACAAGGAGGTTGAAGAAGAAGGTATGATTGAGGTTCATGTCAGATAATATTAAAAGGATACATCTCACCCCAAAAGATGCCCAGAACAATTGAACGTGGAGGAAAAAGGTCTGGAGGGAAGCCAGCTAACCTGGGTAAAATGGCCATTGACGGTGAGAATTCTCAAAGCATGTATTAAGGATTATTTAATTAATTTTACAAATAAAATGATTTATTTTTACAAATACTACCACTCAGCTATGCAATTAAATTGTTTATAGGAGACCGCAAAAACAGTGGAAATGATTCCTCCGCCACTGACAACATGAGAATCTGACTACACTTTTGGCAATGTCTTAATTTCTTTAGACAGCATTTGATGCTGTCAGTCAAGAGCCCACTTCAGAAGAGTTGATGCTGAAATGGCAAACCATATCAGAGATCTCATTCTGGGTCATTTCTTTGTGTTTAAAGACTCTGGAAGGTGTAAATAGTCATTATGTGCACTTAAAGGCCTAAATAACAATTGTGACATTCTGAAGAAAATCTTGAAATGGTTTTGGAATTCCAGAGGGATTTGTTTTCTTCTTTAATCAGTTAATCCAATGATTATACTTCAAAAGACCTTTCACAGTGATTTCCATCAATATAGCAGAAAGCAAAGCAGAATATTAACATACAGCAGAATGCAAAACTTTTGAATGCTGAAGACAAACAATGGATAATACCAAGCATGCAAAAATTCAAGTATTAATTCAGAGGACCCAACAATGAAGTGTATACAGTATATACATAGGGATCACCCAATGCAATGTGAGCTGAAAATGGTAAAGTGTACAAAGTCACATGAACACATCTTCACTCCAAGAGACATTGGGACATTTTCTGAACTTGCGTTTACCAAGCATCAATGAAACATAGCTACCACCATCACAGAGCACACTCATTCAAACACACACAATCACAGAAGGACAATTATAATCTTTAATGCATATTCAAGGGGTCCTGGACTGGGATTTGAACTCAGAGAATCTGAAAATTCACTTCCAAAGCATTTTAAGTGTGAATGGTGGTCAGTAATTCTAACACACAAGTTGGTTTATGGTCAAAACTGAACCAGCATTGGCCTATCTCATGGAGTCTCTGTAAGTTGCCCATTTGCCACTAAGATCATTATTAACTACCGTATATATTTGCAGAAACAAAAACAAAAGACACCCTAGGCCTAGTGCAAGTTGCTTTATATCATTTTCCCATTCTGACCACCAGGGGGTGCCTCAGTACCCCAACACCAAACACAACTCAACTACAGACAGTTTCAATTTCAATAGTGTTTTATATAACAAGAGTACCTTTTCAGGCTTTCAAATAGTATATAACTTCAGTTATCTACTGACTTAAAATAGGAGACTTAGGATTCTCTCAGTTGAGCAGGATAAGTCTACATGCTAGTAGTGAGGTAAAGGCAATTGCAGTTTGTTTGTCCTTCTCCACTTTAAGCCCATCTGTGAGTATAACAAAAACACAGCTGTTAATGAGTTAAGTCAGATTGTGACTCTGAGGCTGTCTGAAAGGCATTTAAAGATTTTGGTCCAGAATGATGTTAAATGATATATAATTTTAAGCTGAATAATTCTATGCTTTGCGCATATGGAGCGCGACTGAATTCTTGTGCATTGCTGCCTTCCACTCCTTTTCTGATATGTTGAGTGAAAGATCCTTATCCCACTGTCCTCTTGGATCTTTGAAAGGGAGAGACTGTAAAATGGAAATTTTTCCAGCACAGGGATAGGTGGGAGGTGAGGAAAGTTTCTAATTTGAAGGTAGTGAAAGAAATGTGTTGCTGGAAAGTTAAATTTGGAATGTAATTGTTCATAGGATGCAAAGATGTTGTATATGTACAGATATCTAAGTGATTTAATCCCTAATGTTTTCCTGACATTAAAAACTGTGTACGTTTGAGAGGGTGGAAAAAGGTGGATCTCATGCAGATGTGCCACAGATAAAAGCTTCTCTATCTTAACATGCTTCCTACATTGGTTCCATATTCTGAGTGAGTGAAGCACAATTGGGTTGTTAGTATATTGGCGATAACTTATTGGGGTACAAAGCAAGGAATATAAAAAAGTGCTGCAGGATTTTATTTCTATTGCGGACCAAGCCTGTGCATGTTCATCTGTTTGTGTCCATGTTCAGGTTTTTATAGTTTGTAAATTTGCTGACCAGTAATAAAATTGAAAGTTAGGTAAAGCAATGCCACCTTCCGCCTTAGTTCTTTGTTGGGTCACCCTTTGGATACATGGATGTTTTGAATTCCAAATAAATGAGGTTATGGTTGAATCTAATTTCTTATAAAATGATTTATTGATGTATATTGGAATGTTCTGAAATAAAAGAAGAAGCTTAGGATGGATTTTCTTCTTAACAATGTTAATTCTTCCAGCTAAAGTGAGATGAAGGGTAGAACATCTAAGCAAGTCTTGCTTAATTTTTTCCGTACAGCTGGCAAAATTTAGTTGATAAAGAGCTTTAAATTTACTTGTAATGTTTACCCCTGGATATTTAAAGTGATCTGCGATGATAAAAGGGAAGGTGTATATAGGATATACAGTTGTGCTTGAAAGTTTGTGAACCCTTTAGAATTTTCTATATTTCTGCATAAATATGACCTAAAACATCATGAAATTTAACTCAAGTCCTTAAAGTAGATAAAGACAAACCAGTTAAACAAATGAGACAAAAATATTATACTTGGTCATTTATTTATTAAGGAAAATGATTGAATATTATATATTTGTGAGTGGCAAAAGTATGTGAACCTTTGCTTTCAGAATCTTGTGTGATCCCCCCTTTGCAGCAATAACTGCAACTAAACATTTCCAGAAACTTTTAATCATTCCTGCACACCGGTTTGGAGGAATTTTAGCCCATTCCTCCGTACAGAACAGCTTCAACTCTGGAATGTTGGTAGGTTTCCTCACATTAACTGCTCGCTTCAGGTCCTTCCATCTGTCCACAAAACATTCTTCCAATAGCCTTCAGCAATGTTTTTTTGGAGAGCAGTGGCTTTCTCCTTGCAACCTTGCCATGCACACCATTGTTGTTCAGTGTTCTCCTGATGGTGGACTCATGAACATGAACATTAGCCAATGTGAGAGAGGCCTTCAGTTGCTTAGAAGTTATCCTGGGGTCCTTTGTGACCTCACTGACTATTACACGCCTTGCTCTTGGAGTGATCTTTGTTGGTTGACCACTCCTGGGGAGGCTAACAATGGTCTTGAATTTCCTCCATTTGTACACAATCTGTCTGACTGTGGATTGGTGGAGTCCAAACTCTTTAGAGATGGTTTTGTAACCTTTTCCTGCCTAAAGAGCATCAACAACTCTTTTTCTGAGGTCCTCAGAAATTTCCTTTGTGTCGTGCCATGATACACTTCCACAAACATGTGTTGTGAAGAGCAGACTTTGATAGAACCTTGTTCTTTAAATAACACAGGGTGCCCACTGACACCTGATTGTCATCCCATTGATTGAAAACACCTGACTCTAATTTCACCTTCAAACTGCTAATCCCAGAGGTTCACATAGTTTTGCCACTCACAAATATGTAATATTCAATCATTTTCCTCAATAAATAAATGACCAAGTATAATATTTGTGTCTCGTTTGTTTAACTGGTTTCTCTTTATCTACTTTTAGGACATGAGTGAAAATCTGATGATGTTTTAGGTCAAATTTATGCCGAAATATAGAAAATTCTAAAGGGTTCACAAACTTTCAAGCACAACTGTAATTTACCTGTGTGCATCTTCCAGCACTCTTGTACATCACCCTATGTTCCTCCCACAATATATATTCACCAGAGCAATCCCCTTCCTTTTCACAAAATCCACTGTCATCTGACCTTCATCATTCCTATCCTTGACACCATACCTACCCATTACCTCCTCATCTCTTCTGTTCCCTTCACCAACATGTCCATTGAAATCCGCTCCAATCACCACTTTCTGTCCCTTGGGTACACTGTCTTCATCCAGCCCACTCCAGAAATCTTTCGCACTCCCAGTTTGCACTATATGCACTAACAACATTCAACATCACAATTCCAATTTCCAGCTTCATAATCTTTGCTCTGTCTGACACACTTTTCACTTCCAAAACACTCTTGACATACTGTTTCTTCAGAATAACCCCTACCCCATTTTTCCTCCATTTTTATCATTTTTTATCTACACCATGATAGAACAATTTGAATCCACCTACGATCCACCTGACCTTACTCCCCTTCCATTTAGTCCCTTGCATGCAGAATACAGTATATCAGTCTTCCATCATATTGGCTAACTCTGTCCCCTTACTAGTCATACTGCAAACATTCAAAATTCCTACCCACAGTTCCACTCTCTTTACCTTCTTCCTCTCCTCTTTCCTCTGGACATGTCTCTCCCTATTTCTTCTCCTTCTTGGTCCAACAGTAGCCCAATTTCCGACAGTACCCTGTTGGCTAATAGATCTAGTGGTGGCCATTGTTAATCCGGGACTTGACCAATCCAAAATTAAAATCTCTATTGTTGTCTGCATGTTGATCTGGCAAAATTTTACACTGGATGCCCTTCCTGATGTAACCCTACCCATTTATCAGGGCTTGGGACAGGCACGCAGAAACACACTGGTGTGTGCTTCCCCTGTGGCCGGGTTCTACAGTACATAATATCGTTAAATTAAAATGGATTTAAATTGATCTTAAAATGAATCTCCGATCCCTCAGACAGCCCTGCATCAAGAACCATCACTGATCGATATCTGATGTAACCACATGAGCAAGGGATTGCTTTGACAAACCTTTTTCAAACACCACAATATGGAGCTACATTCACAAATGCCACTTACAACTTTACTGTGAAAAAAGAAGTCCTGTGTTAAACATGTCCAGAAGCAGTGTCAACTTCCCTGTACCATAATACAGTGTAAATGTGTATTGTGATCAGACAAATCAGTATTCCAGATCTTTTTGGAAGAAATGGATGCCATGTGCAAAGATGAAAAGGACCATATAGACTGTCCAAAAGCCTTGGTATGTCATAGTATGGGGTTGTGTCAGTGCACTTGGCAAAGTTATTTTATTATATACTTCTGTGAAGGCACGTTAATGCAGAAAAGTACATTGAGATTTTAGACCAACGTATGCTGCCTTCAAGATGATATCTTTTCCAGGGACGTCAATGCATTTTTCAACAATGCAATGCAAAATCACATTCTGCACACTTTACAATGGCATGGCTGTGGAAGAAGAGGGTACAGGTACTGGACTTGCCTTGACTGCAGTCCTCACCTGTCCCCAATGAGAATGTGGGGAACATTTTGAAATTAAAAATGTGAAAACGATGACCCCGTACTGTTGCACACTTTAAGATGTGTTTGCCATAAGAATGGGACAAAATAACACCTGAAGCATTTCATCATTTCGTATCCTCAGTGCCAAAATGTCTCTTAAGTGTTGTGAGAAGTAATGGTGAAATAACAAAATGGTGAATGCTTTACTGTTCAAATGGATGTATAATTACAAATGAAATGAAGTTGACCAGACAAAACATAACATATCTTGGGTTCATACTATCTGCTATGAAATTAAAGTCAAAGTTAATTTAAGAAGCACTGCATTTTTAATTTTTTTTTTTGTATTTTCTATGCAATCCCATCTTTTTCTGTTTCAGAGTTGTAAAAGAAACAAAGTATTCTTTAATTAAATCCTGACAGTTTCTAGTCACAGTGGCACAATTTCCTGCAGAAGGCCATAGTACAGATAATGTAGTGTTGAACTTCCTCCCCAAAGCTTGCCTTTAGAATAATTGACTTCTGAGATATCAATAACGGCTGACAACCTTCAGTGTGCTTCTGAGACGGTGATTTCTGGACACCCAGTTACCAAGCCAGGGACAAATTGTTTGAGAACCTTTGCTTTTCTGATATTGAGGGAGAGCCCTAAGCAATTTGGAGGCCTTCGCAAAGAGATTTAGAGTATTCTCACATGTAGTGTCTGCCCTGGGTAATAGCAATATTGAATGAAAAACAATCAGGAAAAGTCACAAAATCAAAAATAACCAGCCAAAGGTTAAAACCATGATGGTGTGAAATAAATAAATAAACTTCAGAATGTGAATCAAAGATACATGTCAGGATATAGTGAGGGATTTCATAACCAAAACGCGGACATGTAACCAGATGTTACGAGCATATGTTAAATGAAGTCAAGGAACACAATATAAACCTGTAACTAAAATTAGTAAAGGTTTTTCATAAGAGGAGTCCGAAATCTTATGCAGCACATACTTCTGATTGTCTTGAGTCGTAACTTCATAGCAACCTACACGACAATTATATTCAAAAAGCTATAAAAGACCAAAAAATAGGTAGCCAAATCATGACATCACAATATTACACAGGTTAGGCAGAATTGCACAGACATGAATTCAATGACTATTGGCTTAACTTTAATGCAATTCAGTGTACACTGAAGAGCTCCCCATCAAACTAGTATTCAGTCTCAATGCCTCAATGGAGTTTAGAGGTCAGAAGCAGAATAACATGCACATATAAGACTAAAAGGGTCAGTACAATAACTGATCCCTGTTTTGATGGCAAAGTTTGTATCTTTTATCTGCCGAAAGAGATGCTACTCTGTTGGACCCTTGAGTAAGGCCCTTAACCTTCAATTGCTCCAGGGGAGCTGCACAATGGCTGACCCTGTGCTCTGACCCCAAGGGGTATGCGAAAAGATGCATTTCACTGTGTGTTGTCCTGTATAACTATGTATGTGACAATAAATAAAGAATTATTATTATTATTATTATTATTATAAGATATGCAACAGTCTCATCAAGCCCCACTACTCTGGATAAGAAAGCTGATAAAACAGAAATCACACAATTCACCAATTTTTAGAGCTTCCTTTTGGCAACTTTTTGAAGTTGTAGATTTGTTTGGGGAGTGAGATGCAGGTGTACCCTCTACACCAGGGGTCTCCAACTCGAGTCCTGGAGTGCTACTGTGGATACAGATTTGCATTCTAACCCTTTTCTTAATTAGTGACCATTTTTTGCTGTTACTTGACTATTTCCCTTATTTTACTTGCCTTGTAACTGGCACCTAAACAGAAATGAGTTGTGAGTTGAGCCAACAGATGACCAGCTAAGCGGGACCTCAGACTACAACCAATTTCACTCCAACCAGTTTCCTTATTAGAAGTCGATTTAAACCCATTATTTCATTCCATGGCCTGTTGTTGCTCTCATTCTGCCACAGCAGACATTTCCAAAACTATTTTTCCTAAGAGCACTGTAACAATGTTTTGGGGACCTGAGCAGATCAATATTACTGAGACTTTCACCTGTCTTTATTTTCAGATATTGTATGATGGACACAGGTTGGCTTATTTTGTATCTCATTATTGTTTAGCTGATAATTATGAAAAAAAAAAAATGTAAGTGGTCCGAGTCTTAAATAGCAAGTCAATTAAAATTAAAGCCAAGGAAGTTAAATAGCAGCAAAAACTGGTCATTAATTAAGAAAAGGATTACAGTAATCCCTCGCTGTATCGCACTTCGACTTTGGCGGCTTCACTCTATCGCGGATTTTATACATAAGTATATCCAAATATATAAATTGGATTTTTCGCTGCTTCGCGGGTTCTGCGGACAATGGGTCTTTTTACTTCCGGTATATGCTTCCTCAGTTGGTTTGCCCAGTTGATTTCATACAAGGGACGCTATTGGTGGATGGCTGAGAAGCTAACCACTCAGAGCACGCAGTTAAGTTCCTGCGTGCTGACTGGCTCAGTGACGGAGCGCCGAATTCGATTCCGCGGCATTAACCAGGAAGTCTCGTCTCGCTCATTCAGCATCAACGTGTTTCGCTGTGTAAAGAGTTAACTTTTGTGCTCTTTTGTGTTTATCTTTGTGCATAGTCAAGCCCTTCGTTATGGCTCCAAAAGGATCTGCTACTGCTACTGCTTCAGGGGCCGTGCCCAAGCGCCAATGGAAGATGCTAGCGATTGTCGAAAAGGTAAACGTTTTGGATATGTTGAAGGAAGGGAAAAGCTACACTGCTGTAGGACGCCATTACGGCATCAATGAGTCCATGATTCTTTTTATTTAAAAATGAGGAAAATAGTATAAGATCTACAGCTGCAGTGTCCTTTTAACTAGGGCGCAAAACGAGTTGTAAGTGGACGTAATAAAGCAGTAGTCCGAATGGAATCTGCTTTAGGGATTTGGTTTGAAGACTACTGTTAGAAGGCGGTCGCCTGAAGAGGCTCCTTTAGAAGGGCTGTAACACTCTTCTTTGTTGTGCAGTAAAATTAAACTCATCGTTATCAGACAAGTCATCGTGTCATTGTTGGTGAGTAACCATAATTAATTTTCTACTTATAGTACTTAGTACATGTACATATGTTTAGTGTCACTGCACACACATTTAGTGTATACAATTTTTCTTGCATTGTACGTATTTATTGCTGGTGGCCTGTCTATCGTAATGCCTATAACATATGTAATATCGGAGACGCTTGATATCTTTAAAATAATATTTAGGTTTTACTGTATATAAACTGTGTTTACATACATAATTTCAATGAATCTCACCTAATATCTAAGAGAATACAACGGGATCATGCTGTATAACTGTGCGGGGAATATTTATAAACAGTGTGGGAGAGTTTATAAGGGCTTAAAATATATAAAAATAACCATACAAACATATGATTTCTACTTCGCGGATTTTCACCTATCACGGGGGGTTCTGGAAAGCATCCCTCACGATTGAGGAGGGATTACTGTACAATGAATGCTGTAGTCACTGTAGCCCTCCAGGATTGGAGTTCTGGGCAAACACTTGAGTGCTTCCTGGGCACCCAAGAAATCAACTCTGTGGTATCAAATTTCCAGTCTTGGACTGCTGTGCTTTAACTGCCTCAAAGCCATTTTCAGTCATGAATGTCCTTAAATCTCAAACATGGGTACCTGCCCAGAAGTTTCCCATCAATAAATAGAAGTCTTCCTTAGTCTGTGACCTGATATAGTTACTTCTGAACATGTATATTTCATGTGTGTGAGTATACTGTACTCTGTGCTTCCTTCATTTTTTGCAGTGCTTGACATGGTGACTGAAGAGAGAGACTGCTATTTAAGCAGCAGAGTCGAGGTGTGGAGAGAACTATCCTTGCTCCCTAGGGTGCCACCATACAGCACGCCCCCACGTTCTCCTCCATGTCTATGATTTCTCATGCGGAGAAAGAGAGAGAGAGACAGAGAGAAAGAGAGAGAGAGAGAGAATCAACCTGGATTCATCTTGTGAGAGCATCTGTTGTTTTTATCTGCAAGGCTTAATTTGTTTAAATGGAAATGGATGGCTTTAAAAAGGAACACAGAGCAGGTACATTAGCAGTACAAGAGTAAGTGTGGTGAAAAGTGAAAAAAGAAGATAGAAGTTTCCATTACTCTACAAACATTAGCTATATTCAGTTCAGCTTATTCTTAAACAGTGATCTTGAATGAAGACAGGGTGAAATACTAAAATATATAAATACAAAGCTAACAGAAACATTGATAATCACACCATCTTTAGATACATAAGCGTGCACTTACCTTTCTAATGAACAGTACTTTAGAGATCCATAACATTTGGAAACAGTTTAACAAATGATGGTAATAGAAAATTGATCATTCAGCACCACATCCTTTTCTCCACAGCTGTGATCCATTCAACGAAATACAATCAAAATCCTTGTTTCAAAAAATATAACAAAACTCCCAGTGACGCCCACATTAGAAGATGTTCAGTAAATGTGTTTTGCATATACAGAGCTGAACTTGGAGTTCTCTTTAGAGCTCAGCTCTCACGAGTTTACAGATGGGATGTCTGTTGTGTGGGTTTTTTTTTATTTATTGTTCCTTTTCTTAAAACGTTTTCTGCCAGAGAAATGGTACAGAGTGTGATAGGTGAATCAGCACATGGCAAAAATCTGACAGAACCGGGATTTCCATTAATGCATTCTACCACTCACAAAGCAGCTGTAACATTATGTCTTCACACATGGGTCTGTTTGCCTAATTTTTTTATATAATATAATTAATGTCCTGCAGGGAGAAAACAAGCAAGGGGACCTCAGCAAACAAATGGTGAAATACCAGGCATTTCAGCACCAATTTTACTGCACTTGAGCAAGAAGGGGACATCAATCATTGAATGTAACAAAAATTGTAAATCTCAGCCAAGAGAACTTAAGCACTATGAGAGACTCTGAGTGGAAACCCCCAATCCCTTGATAATGACTCAGATTCCAGAAGAATTAATTTGAGATTACAATTTACTTCACTTTACTTCTGTCAAGAAGAATCAGGATGCTCAATTACAGGTCCTGTTTTCTTTTTAGTTGTTCTTAGTAAACTAGAAATATTGAACATATGAAGTGTTTATTATCAATTTTACTTAAGACTGCTCATACAGGGACAGCAACAAAAGCACTGGGCAGTGCCCATCGCACTTACCCTTTGGGCATGGATGGAAATCCACTTGAAGTGCTTCAAAAGACCCAAAGGGCACATGAAGCCTGCCCATTTCGCAGATGACTGTCCCACTCACACTCTTTTGCCAGCAATGGAAAAGCAATCTCTGAGTGAGCCCACACTGTACAGCAGGCTCTGAAGCTCTCCTCATCCCACACATGCTTGGAGGAAGACAACACACATCCCATCAGGATTTTCAAGAGTGAGGTGTCAGAGGGCACCGTCAAAGGCTCTTTACTGCTGCTAATCAAACGCAGTGTGTTCTTGTCCCTGATGATCAACACAGTGTGCAAAAAGCTTTGTATCAGATTGTAAGAGATAACCTTGAAGAGCCTGGAATAGCAAAGAGGCCTCCTGCAGAAAGTACAAATACTGTATATGTGTGTGAGTATCTGTAGAACTATATATATATATATATATATATATATTGTGGAAACCGTACCCCCCTTTTCGCTAGGGATTCCATAATCATGTTCGGTACCGGTGTCACTTACCTGTACCGAAGCATCGGACTGACTGGAGAATCCCACGTCGCGCCACGTTAACCAGCCCAGTACGGCACTCAGGGGCACGTCCGCAGTCTCCTCCAGCGTCTTGATTACCCCCGTCAAATTCTGGAGTACCTGTAAGAGAGGCTGCACAGGACGAAAGACTTTCTCTAACTCCTGTACAGCCACCAACAAGTCACTTAAGCCAGTCGGCGGTGATTTCATATTTTGTTCGTACTCACCTGAGCTCCTACGCATGCTCCCTTGGGTCTTCGAGCGTCCCAGGATTGACATTCGTTGGTCCCGCCTTCTTGTACTCATCAGCGGGCACACAACACACTCCGTCCAATCCCGTACTTGTTTGTGGGAGGAACTTCCGGTCTTCCGACGCTCCCTCCACCGTCTGAGCGAACGCCTTCTGGGAAGTGTCTTCCAGGCAGCTTCCGCCCCGCAGCCATTCCAGAGTCGACAACTGCTCCTCTTCATCTCCCGTTGTCGTCTCGTTGTCACTCCACGGGTGGGCGTGCTTCGGCCACAGACGCGGATTCGGGCAGTCCCCTGCTAAAAAATAAGACCAGGGGACCGCAGGGTAAGTCCCGCCAAGCGTATCGCCCTCCGACCCGAGACTTACCTCCCGAATCCCGTCTTCTGGAATGCGCCTTCGTCTGCTGTGTGGGGTTGCTTCCACAAAATATTTATAAAAACGGGGTTCCCCCCTTTTAGCAGGAGGTTGGCCCCACGTTGGGCGCCATAGTGGAAACTGTACCCCCAAACACAGACAGTCTGACACCAGGATGTCCAAAGCACACTCCTTTATTTTTCCACTGCACCACTGCCTTCTTTCACCAACTCTCTTTCCTTTCTTCTTCTTTTTCTTTTTCTTTCTTTCTCTCTCTCGACCTTCTTCCTCCTCCTCACAAGCTTCGTCTCCTTCCTCCCAACTCTGGCTCGTCTGCTAGAAGGAGGCAGCCCCTTTTGTCATGGCCCGGATGAGCCCCAGGTGCTCCCCTTGACGTCACTTCCTGGTGTGGCGGAAGTGTCATGAAGCACCTGGAAGGAGTAAGGATTCCCTTACTGTCCGGGCGCTCCCTGGCGGTGGCCACGTCCTCTCAGGAACGTGCCAGGTCCCTCCTTGTGGCCCCCAGATAGGCCAGGGTGGCTGTCCTCTCGTGGCCGAGGAGTAATACTGTCCATGTCGGGGACTATCCAGGCGTCCCGGCCGGGCAGTGTCCCCAGACATCTGTGACATTATATATATTGTGAACTTGGACCCGGACACAGACAGACGGACACCACCACACACTGTTTATTTACAATAATATTTACAAATTGAACGTGCACCACAAACCCCAGTGCCTTCCGCACCGATTCCCCAAAGTCTAGGGCTCACAGTTCCTGTGCCTTTCTTTCCTGGCCGCCTCCAGTCCTCTCTCCAGCTCTGTCCACTTCCACCCGACATCCACTGCTGACTGGAGGAAGGCGGCCCCTTTTATAGGAACCCGGATGGGCTCCAGCTGCTTCCCGGCAATCTCCCGTGGACACACCCCCGTGTGGCGGAAGTGCCGGCTGCGCACCTGGAAGCCTTCCAGGTGTCCCCTGTCGTCTTCTCCCCGGCACTTCCTGGTGTGGCGGAAGTGCCGGGCTCCTGGGATAATCAGGCACTGGGGCGCCGCCTGGCGGTGGCCACGTGTCCCTACAGGGCTGGGCTTCCAAGCCCTCTACCCGAGGCCTCCAGTATAACCACGACGGATGCCCCCTTATCGGTCTGGAGGAGGCACAAGCCCTCCTCTGGTCCTCCTGGGAGACCGGCCGTGGACCACAATATATATATATATATATATATATCCCAAATAAGGGCGAAACATGTGTCACGTACTCTTTGCATTATTTGACATTAAACTATGTAACATATATATATATATATTTGTATATTATATATTGTATATATATATATATATATATATATACTATATATATATATATGTTAATAATTTAAATCCCTTCAATAAACAAATCAATATAGCATCTTGCTCTGAATGCAAGCTAAAGATAATCAAAGGCTGTACAGCAAGAGTCTTTTGTTTCCTCCTCCTTGCCAAATGCGTATGCATCATCATAGATAGCTTTGTTCATTACTTTCAGCCTGAATGAAAATTGGTAATGCAGATTTGTGTTAATTTCCACAAACCTGTTTTGCTAGTATATTCAACTGAAATATACAGGAAGCTGCCCTCAATGCAAAATAAACATATACAGGTACAGCATTGCCATCAGAGTAAGGTTACAGCCATTTTGCTAGAAAATACACACCGTGCTGCTATTGACCTTATTCATTTCACTATAAACAATTTCTATATTACACCCTTTTTCAGTAAATAGGCTACAAGATTGCATTCATCGGGTACGTTCCCCAGAAGAGAACCTACAGAGGATTTAGAGGTGAAAGAGAGTTGTGGAAGGTTGGAGCAAACATAACAAAGGAACAGAGATTAAAAAGATTAATGGTTGGAGAATGTGAACAAAGTGGCTGTCTCCTGTCTGAAAGAAATAAAAGGCAGAAATCAAAAACTTAGCCTGAAGGATGTGTGAAACCAGCCTGAAAGTGACCTTATCCTAGCCTGTTTGTCATTCACAAGTATTTTTGAACCTTGGTGAAAGAACACAAACAGATTAACATGAGCATATTCAGGGAAGGTGAAATTTTAAATTTGGAGAGGCCACTGACTTCAATCTCTCTGAATTTTTTTCACAGGTAGCATATCCAATATAAACTGATGGCTACTTTCTTTTAGAAATGAAGCAAATAATTAAGGTAATTTAGATTTTACAGGAGTGGTGCAATAGGTTTCTTCACATATCCAGTGTCCTAGGTTTTTGTTTATACAGTTCAGTTTATTTATTGTATAGTGATCTTCATTGATTCTGGCACATTTAACCCTAATTTTAGAAATGTCTAAATATGGAATTTGTAGACATAAAGACACTGATTTGTTAAAACACACAGAAAACAAAGTAGAACAACACCAGTTCATTAATTAATTATTGAACTATGGCCAGTTAACAACAATGGAGAGGGGAGCTCCACTCTGCAGCATCCCTGAAGAAAATAAACCTCTGGGGGGGCCAACAATCAAAAATAAAAGTATCTGTTGACTAAGGTAAGGATGCTGTGTGCAGAAGTCAGGCTTTAAGGTTGGAGCTCTATTTTGTGAGTTGCTAATTTCCTAAATGAGGCACCTCCTTCCGGGAGGACTCTGTCTTTATAGCTTGCAGACCAGAATGGACAGGGTCAGTTGTCCGCACTGGGCAACTTTAAAGATCTGTGTGTGGAAAAGGAGCTAAGGTGTTTAGCAATTACATCCTTCTGGTGTCCGGGGGTGGTAGCACTTACCTTAGACAAGCCTGGATGGTGACCCTCTGATAGCATCAAATTTAGGACATCCTCAACCTTATCAAAAAGCTCCAACCTTCTGCCTTACTATCTGCACTCTGAGAAAACTTTCTCCTCCCTTTGACAGAACTGTCAGGATTTTGCACATTCTCCCCATTCATGTTTTTCTCTGGGTTCTCCAGTTTTTCTCACATGTTACAAAAGAAGTAAGGATACAATTGAGGAAGCTACACAAAGGAAAAGCTGTAGGACCAGATGGAGTCAGTCCTTGAGTTCTCAAGGCCTTTATGGTGTTCTCGGTCACCTGTTCTGTCTGTCCTAAAAGCTTCAGAAAATGCCACTTCTGTGGAAAACATCCTGCATTGCTGATGGTCCAAAGAAGGCAGGCAGCTCTTCACGTAATGACTACAGATAAGTGGCACTTACATCTCACATCATGAAGACTTCTGGTCCAGGATCATATTTGTCATTTTGTGGTAGGCCACCTGAACTCACTGCAGTTTGCCTATAGGACAAAGATTGGAGTAGAGGATGCACTTATCTGTTGGCCCTGCATGGCTTATTCTCACCTGGACAAAGCTACTGGCACTGTGAGGATTAGGTTTCTTGATTTCTCCAGCACCTTCAATAGCATCTAACCATCCTTGTTATGGGATAAACTCAGAGATGCAGGTGGATGAGCCTATGGTGTCCTGAGTAATGGACTATCTAACAAGCAGACTGCAGTTTGTGAGACTCAAGGAATGTGAATCCTGTGTATATGGATGTGAGCAACACTGGAACATCACAAGAAACTGTTCTGTCACTATTTCTCTTCACTCTGTACACCTCCAACTTTAAACTTTAAATATAACACCAGATCATGTCACTTGCAGAAATTTTCAGATGATCCTGCATTTATGGGTATATTAATAAAGACAATGAGAGAGAGTATAGGAGTCAGCTGGAGAACTTTGTTTTTTTCAGTGCAAAGAGAATTGTCTGCATATTAACATCAGCAAAGCCAAGCAGCTGATCATTGACTTTTGCCATACCAAAGACCCTTTGTGTCTGGTTACTATTCAAGCAGTGGAAGTAGAGGTGGTCCATTCCTACAGTACTTGGTGGTCCACACTAATGACAGGTTGGACTGGTTTCAGAACACAGAGGAACTAAACAAGAAAGAGCAGAGCAGGCTCTTCTTCCTTAACAGACTGTGTTCCTTTAATGTGTGACGTGACATCCATCACATCTTGTATAACTCTGTAATGGTCAGTGTGATTTTCTAGACTTTGGTGTGTTGGACTGGTAACATCACTTCAAGAGAGGCCCACCGAATCAAATGGTTAATTAAAAAGGTAAACTCAGTTACAGGATGCACGCTGGACCCCCTGGAGGTAGTAGCGAAGGAAAGAATTTAAACAAACTAAGTGCAATTTTGAATGATGCATATCCTCTCTTTGATACACTGAAACTGGGTACTTTCAGCCAATGAATAATTCAGCAGAAGTGTGTCAAGAAATACTACTGGGGCTCCTTTTTACTGTGACGGGTGTCTCCACTGGTTAGTTGCCCATAACAGTAGCAAACGTTGCTCATGTGGAGTTCAGTAGTTCCCCTGCTCTGTTTTTGTTCCTGCATAGCGCCGCCAGCCGCATGTTCATATGCTCTGAACTGCGAGGTGTCTCTCTGTTAAACAGTAAACCTATGGCAAAGAAACACAGCTACCCTTCAGAAACACCATCTTAAACAGTATATCAATGAGAAACAAAAACAATCTGACCCATCCCCTTTGCGGGATCAGCTGCAGGTCTGTAGGTTTACAACAAAACATGCTTCTCGCACAAGGCTTAGAACATTTAAAAGACTGAGCCCCAGCCAACCTAACGGCTCACTCTCCTGTCCTTTCACCCTCATACTGCATCTACTCCAGTCACCGCTTCAGAGCCGTTGAACCCACTTGATGAGGAGGACTTTGTGTTCTTTTGACCTGGAGAAGGGACCTTGAGCACCACATTTGACAGCTGCAACCTGTGCGCTTTTCTGCTGTTGATAAACCCCTTCTGAATAAGGTCTTGTGTTTGTACCTGCACGTTGTGACCCAAGCTTGACAATACCAACAGAAATATATCTGCATAATACCTCACTTTTGAACTTTCTTGCTTTACAGTCATTCCAGTGTGTGTTTAGACCAAAGTGTGTGTGTGTGTCTATCTATCTATCTATCTATCTATCTATCTATCTATCTATCTATCTATCTATCTATCTATCTATCTATCTATCTATCTATCGTGGTGGACAGCTGGAGTTCCTATCCTGCCAGGACGCCTGGACAGACCACGAGAGGGTCAATACCTCCCCTGGGCCACGAGAGGGCAGTGGCCCTGGTCTGAAGGGGGTCACAGGAACAGAGCTAGGAAACTCATCCCTGTTGGGGCCTGTGGCCACCACCAGGGGGCACCCCCCTTAGAATTAAAGAGCCCTGGAATACAGCACTTCCGCCTCAATCAGAAGTGCTACAGGAAGTAATTCTAGGTACACCCGGAGTGCTTCCGCGTGCTTATAGTGAATTTCTGACACTCCACTAGACAAGCTGGAGTTGGGAGGAAGGAGACAGAGCTTGTGAGGAGGGGAGTGGAGGCAAGAGAAAGAGAAGAGAGAGAAAAGAGAGACTATCTATTTTTGTAATTTTTCACAAAAATTCAAATGACAATGCTAAAAGAGCAATTATAAATATATAGAGTCAAAGTATGGCCAGTAAATGCTTGGTAAGCTAAGAAGTTAGACCTTGAATAGTGTAAATTATATCTAGATATATGTTATACTTTTTCTTCTGTTTCATTTATTTTCTTTATCAGTAACATGCTTCATTTTCTTCTTATGTTGTAGATGTTGTCTGTCAAGTAAATATCTGCCTAGAACATAACTTAAATGGCTACCCACTGTTTGTGTTTGGTGAGGGAGAGTTGAGGAGGGTTCTTTTATTCTTTACAAAAAATAGCTCCTGGAGAACTCTTCGAGCTGGAGTTCAACGCCATGAACCAACAACAGACCAACTTACTTTCTTCTGATCCATCTTTTATGCATCGTTAAAATAATTTGGCATGACATAGCACTTCTTGCATGTGTTTTTCTTTTATATTTATGGTCTGATTTTACTCCTATTGGGAATTACTAAATTCCAAGAGGGACCCATTTAATTTATAAACTTCTATGCATGGCAGTGTGTGTGTCTCTCCGGCCCGGAAGGGAGAATGGAGTCGGGGTAAGGGCTGCACTTCTGAGGATACAGAAAACTAAACGACTACGCGTGGAGGTGTGTGTGTCTGTCTTTCTGGCCCGGAAGTGCAAGGCTACTACAGCATGAAGATCGAAGTGCCGGAAAGGTGGCCCCAAGTCGGAAGAAGAAACAACTCTGTTGCCAAAGTAAAACCGCACAGAGCTAAACTCTTACACAAGCAGGACGAGCACATCAGCAAAACGGTATCCCTTTTACTTTTCTTCCCGCTGCTAATACACAAGCGAGGCAAGTACGTCAGCAAAGTGAAACCTAGTAGAGAGATTCCCAGAGTAGTTCCTTTCAATTACCTGACATCTCTACATTTTAATTTTGTTATGACGATTTCAATAGTTTCTAGGACAACGGGCTTTTAACAGCACAGGCTTACACATTTAGTAGCGGTATAAACAGAAATGTTGTGGGAGTCATTAGGCCCATTGATTACTCTGTATCACCTTATGGAGTTTCATGAAAATAAAAATAAGATGAGGCCTCTAAAAACAGGGTATGGGGCAGGCCAGAAATATACCTGGTCTTCCCAGCAGATCCAAACTTGAATTCAGCCAGGCACCAGAGGCTATCTACTGGCTTCAGCTGGAGCAGGCCCCAAAATGGAGAGCTGGCATAAACAACTATAATATACCCAAAATAAAGTGAAAGCTCCACAAGAAATAGGATAGCCACAAACCCTAGGCTTGTATAGATGAGGCAAATAAAGAAACTTTATACATAAAGGATTTATTCACAAAAATAGGAAAATACGAAGGAAAGAAGAAAAGAACAAAAAGAAGCACAAGTAAACAAAATTCGAATACAAATTACAAAACACAGAATTATTAAAACAGCACGAATAATTAGAAATCCAGATAAATCCAACAACAAGACACACAATTCTTACAAACTCCATCATTGACAAATTACTCCTCACTCCTAGGCCTTATCAACTTACTTATATAGCCAGAGGGAGGACCTAGGAAAGATGAAGTCAGGAATTTTGGAACATTAAAAAAATTTAGATGAAGACAGGCCATTCAGTCTAATAAAGCTCTCCTGTCCTGTTCATTTAATTCCTCATTTATTAATTTAATTCCTCAAAAAAAACATCAAGTTGAGTTTTGAAGGTCCCTAAAGTCCTAACTGTCTACCACACTACTTGGAAATGTATTCCATGTATCTTTCGTTCTTTGTGTAAAGAAAATCTTTCAAATGTTTGTGCACAATTTACCCCTAATAAGTTTGGTGCTGTGCCCCCATGTTCTTCTTGAACTCATGGTTATAGTTAAAGGGACAGCACCCAAACAATTAATAATAAATAATTATATTACTAAATCCACATAGTTTGCAGTGGTACTCAAAAAAGAAATGTAATCCCATGTTTTCATGCAGAAAGACAGAAAACAGTTTATGATGTAATATAATGTAATTGTGACAAGTTCTATCCAATGGAAACTGATGAACAGAAAAGATGTAATTCCCATAATGCTGTGTTTCAATTGAAAACAGTACTCTTGACTAATGAATGTGGGGTGTAGTGGATCCTCAATTCAAATTACCCTTCCCCGTTGTTCTTCTACACTCAATTTTCCAGAAGTAGGTAAAAAAATTATATTTTAGCAAAACATTCACATATTTTGTATTGAAACATTAGAACAATCTAGACGAGAGCCGTCCGTTCAGCCCAACAAAGCTCACCACTACTATCCACTTCATTCTTTTAAAATAACGGCGTCTAGTTTTGAAAGTCTCAAAAGTACTACTGTTTACTACAGTACTTGATGACTTATTCCATGCGTAAAGAAAAGTTTTCTAATATTTGTGCGAAATCCAACTGTGTCCCAGTGTTCTTGATGAACTAATTTTAAAATAACAGTCTCGATCCACTGTACTATTCCCTTCATAATTTTAATCACTTTAATCATGTCATCTCTTAATCTTCTTTTGCTTAAACTGTATAGGCTCAGCTCATTTAATCTTTCCTCATAATTCATCCCCTGTAGCCCTAGAATCAGCCTAGTCACTCTTCTCAAGTTTAAGTTCAAGTTCAAAGTTTATTGTCATATGCACAGTAAATTCTTTCTTTGCTGTCCACACCAAATGACAAAACCAATGTATAAAGATAAACATAATTAATAAGTAGCAGATAGATAATAAGTAACAGCGGCAGCATAAAGTATAAAAACAGAATATTTCAATTCAATTTCAATTCTTCATTGTCATGTATACATGCACAAGTACCATGTACAATGAAATGCTTTCTTGCATGTGCCCCTGTAGACAGTGAACATAGACAAAAAATACCCCACACACAATAAGTAAATGAATATAATAAGTGAATAAATAAAACCAGAATCCTAGGAATAAAAAGAGTCAGTGGCAGAAGTATATGTGCAGGCAGCAGTGGAGGTGACACAAGGTTACTGATTGTTCATGAGTCTGATTGCAGTTGGGTAGAAACTGTTTCTGAACCTGGAGGTGCACGTCTGAATGGACTTTAGTCGCTTCCCCAATGGGAGGAGGGTGAAAAGTGACAGTGCAGGTTGGCTACCACCTGATACGGTTCACTTTCCTGAGACAGCATGTAGTGTGGATGTTAAGGATCGCAGTGAGCTGTGTTCACCACATGCTGTAGAGCTCTGCAGTCCTGAACTGAGTAGTTGCTGTACCGGGATGGATTCCACAGTACACCTGTAGAATCTGCACAGTGTTATGGGGAACGTTTTGCTAACGTTGAGGGTGAGGTTGTTTTCCTGACACCATTCTGACAGGAGTCTGACCTCCTCCCTGTAGGCAGTCTCATCGTCCTCGCTGATCAGACCTATTACAGTGGTATCTTCAGCAAACTTGAGGATGGTGTTAGAGCTGTACTTAGCTACGCAGTCATGGGTGTAGAGAGAGTAAAGAAGGGGCTCAGCACGCTGCCCTGTGGGGTTCCAGTGTTGATGGTGATGATGGAGGTGGTTTTTCCACCAATATACACTTGCTGAGGTCTGCCGGTGAGGAAGTCCAGTACCCAGTTGCACAGTGAAGAGCTAAGCCCCAGATCCAGGAGTTTAGCGATGAGCTGGGATGGAATGACAGTGTTAAATGCAGAGCTGTAGTCCACAAACAGCAGCCTGGCATAACAGTTCTTGTTCTCCAGATGAGACAGAGTGGTGTGAAGTGTTATGGAGATGGCATCCTCAATGGACCTGTTGCAGTGGTAGGCAAACTGGAGGGTGTCCAGACTGTCAGGGATGATGTCCTTGATGTGTTCTAGAACCAACCTCTCAAAGCACTTCATTACTGTGGGAGTAATTGCTACTGGGCGGTAATCATTAGAGCAGTCTACTTTATTTTTCTTTGGGACAGGGATGATGGCTGTGTGCTTGAAGCAAGTTCCGACAGGTGAAACTCTCAGAGATGTGTTAAAAATATTCGTAAAGACAGCAGCTAGCTGTTCACAACATGTTTTAAAATGTGACCTGAGACTCTATCTATCTATCTATCTATCAGTGCTTTTTGATGCTGAGTCGGGAAAATGTCTTCCTCACGTCATCCTTGGAGAGCCTCAGGCTGGATTTTTGCGGCGCGACAGGGGGTTGCACGGGCCTGTCTGTGTTAGCGAGCTCGAAGCGAGCGAAAAACACGTTCAATTCATCCAGGAGTGAAGCGGCAGTAGCTGTGGCCGCATGTGTTCGGGGTTTGTAGTCTGTGATCAGCTGAATACCCTGCCACATCCGACGAGCATCTGCTGTGCTGTTAGATTGAGAGTCCAGTTTGTGTGCGTACTGGCGCTTTGCGTATTTAATGGATTTTTGGAGATCATGCCTGCTCTTTTTGTATGCCTGTGTATCTCCGGAGTGAAACGCACTGCTGCGCTCACATATCCACCGGCGTACTTCGGCACATATCCAGGGCTTCTGGTTGGGAAATACGCGTACAGACTTTGTGGGTACGCAGTCATCCACACATTTCCTAATGAAGCCTGTGACAACTGCGATATACTCATCCAGATTTTCAGATGACTCTTTGAAAACATCCCAATCCACAGACTCAAAGCAGTCCCTACGTTTCTCCTCTGCTTCAGAGGTCCAACAGTGCACCTCTCAAGAACAGCTCTGCGCGCTTCAACTGCTGCTTGTAAATAGGGATGAGCAGCACATAGCGGTGGTCTGACTGCCCAAGGTTCGATCATGGGAGCGAGCGATACACATTTTTGTGTGCGTTGTAGCAGTGGTCCAACGTATTAGCACCCCTGGTGGGACAGGAGACGTGTTGGTAGTATTTGGGGTAAACAGACCTGAAGCTTGCTTTGTTGAAGTCCCCAGCGAATGATAGCCAGACCTTCGGGGTGTGTGTTTTCAGAGTCCGTAATGAGGCCGTACAGTTCCTTATATGCGATGCTGGTGTTTGTTTGCGGGGGAATGTAAACAGCCACCATTGTACAGCTGTAAACTCCCTAGGCAGGTAAAGCGGCCAGCACTTGATGATCAGACACTCCAGGTCCAGTGAACAGCTTTGTGAAATGACTTCCACATCCATAGGCCTACTCCATGCATTGTTGATGAGGAAGCATAACCCACCACCTCTCTTTTTCCTGTAGGAGACCGACCGATCAGCGCAGTGGATAGAGAAGCCGTCTGGATGGACAGCTGAATCCGGTGTGCAGGCGGTGAGCCATGTTTCTGTGAGGCAGAAAACACAAACGTCACGCAGATCTTGTTGAAAATGAAGGCCAACACGGATATTGTCTAGTTTGTTGTCCAGAGATTGGGCATTGGCCAGGAAAATGCTAGGCAGTGGAAGTCGCAGTCCTTTGCGTTTAGTCCTTGCTTGGATCCTGGTATGCCGGCCACGTTTTCTCCTCTGTGTCTTCTGGGCATGGTCAGGTGGGCTGCGTCCGCCACCTTGGTCTCGAGTTATTGTGGCAAGCAGCCCCTGGTCGATAACTTCAAAAGTAACAACTTGTGCCTTTGATGCTCCGATGTTTACCAGTGTTGTACGGTCGTACTTAATAATACAGCGAACAGGCAGTCCAAACAGCGACAATAACAAAAATACAGACACAAAAACGAAAAGTCTGTGAGGAGCAGCACGCAACACGTCACCTCTCTCCGGCGCAATGAGTGTAAAGTGTAATTGTGCAGGTAGGCGTATGATGGACAAGCCAAATACAGTTGTGTGAGGTAGATAGAATGAGGTGAACCATGGTTATAAACTCCAGTCAGTTATTTAGGAGTCTAATTGCCTTGGGAAAGAAAGAGTTCTTTAGCCTGGAAGTCCTACATTTCATACTTCTATACATCCTGCCTGAGGGTAGAAGTGTGAACAGTCCATGTTGGGGGTGGTTGGGGTCCCTGAGGATCAAAGCAGTTCTCCTGCAGACTTTGCAGTTGTAGATGCTCTGCAGAGAGGGCAGTGGGGTCCTGGTGATCTTCTCAGCAGTCTTTACCACTCTCTGCAGGTTTTTGCAGTCCACAGTAGTAGTGTTCCCTTATCACACGGTGATGCAACTGGTGAAGATGTTCTCAACAGTGCAGCTGTAGAATTTGCCGAGGATCTTAGTTGACATACCAAAGTTCCTCAGCCTCCTCAGAAAGTACAACCGCTGTTGCGTCCTCTTGACCAGCTGTGTGGTGCTGAGTGTCCAAGTGATGTCCTCACTGATGTAGACACCCAGGTATTTAATGCTGCTCACCCTTTCCACTTCAAGCCTTCGGATAAACAGTGGCCGGTGAGGTCTCCTCTCCTTCTTCATGTCCACTATCATCTCCTTCGTCTTGTCTGTGTTGAGGGTGAGGTTGTTGTCCTCACACCATGGCACTGGACTGTGCACCTCCCTCCTGTAGGCCACCTCATTCCTACCAGTGATGTGTCCTATCACTGCAGTGTCATCTGCAAACGTTAGGATGATGTTATCTTTGTGGGAGGCAACACAGTCATGGGTGAACAGGGTGTAGAAGATGGGGCTGTGGACGCATCCCTGTGGGGTGCTTGTGTTTGTGATAATGATGGCTGAAATCCTATTACCAATCCTGACAGACTGGGGCCTGCCAGTCAGAAAGTCTAGGAGCCAGTCACAGAGGTTGGGGTGAAGGCCAAGTACAGATAGTTTATGGGTGAGTTTATGGGGGATAACTGTGTTAAAGGCACAGTTGTAGTCAACAACGAGCATCCTGATGTAGGAGTCTTTGTTCTCCAGATGGGAGAGGGAATGATGCAGTGTGGCCGCGATGTTGTTGCTAGTAGGCATACTGCAGGGGGTCCAGAGTTTCCGGTATGCTGCTCTGAATGCAGGTCAGCACCACTCTCTCAAAACACTTCATGATGATTGGAGTGCGTGCTGCCGGCCTGTAGTCATTCAGGCAGGTGGGTGGACTTTTTTTAGTAAGGGGGATGTTGATTGTAGTCTTAAAGCAGGATGGAACTATGCTCTGACTGAGGGAAAGGTTGAAGATGGAGCAGAGAACATCAGCCAGCTCGTTGGCACATGCTCTGAAAGCCCGCCCAGGGATGTTGTCTGGTCCTGCTGCCTTACAGGGGTTGATCTTTCTTAGTGCTTTGTGTACCTGACCTGAAGAGACTGTTGGGGGATGGGAGGGGGTTGAGTGGTCCAGGTGTGTGTGTGCCTCCACTCTGTGCAGTTGCTGGATGTCTCAAAGCGGGTGTAGAAAGTGTTGAAATCATCTGGCAGACTGTCTGTGGAGCTGATTGTGGTGGTGGTCCTGTAGTCTGTGATGTGCTTTAGGCCCTTCCACATACATCCAGAGTCAGCAGTAGAATAGAAGCCCTTCAGCTTCTCTCTGTACTGCCTCTTGGCTGCTGTGATGGCTTTTCTTAGTCCATACTTGGCAGCTTTTTACTCCGTCTCAGTGTCTGATCTAAATGCAAGAGAGCAGGCACACAGCATGTGGCGTAACTGACTGTTTATCCAGGGCTTCTGGTTGGGGAACTTCCTGACTGGTATTGTGGGCACGATGTTGTGCTAAGGTAGCCTACCCAGTCACATACTCAGGATAGTCCTTTATGCTGATAGAAGAGTCCTCTAGAGTGGCTGCAACCCTAAACACATCCCTGTCTGTCTGGACCTTTTCTAGTACTGCTATGTCTTTTTGTAGCTTGGAGATCAAAACAGCACACATTACTCAAGATGAGTCCTCACCAGTTGAGCATAACCTCTTTGGACTTGTACTCTACACACCATGTTATATAATCTAACATTCCATTAGCCTTGTTAATGGCTTCTGAACACTGTCGGGAAGTTGATAGAACAGAATCCACTAAAACTCCTAAAGCCATAAGGTGTACTTTTGATTTTCAGACCTCCCATTGTTTATTCAAACCTAACATTTTTACTTCCATTATGTTTCATTACATTATAAACTTTTTTCCTTTATTTACATGAAATCATGACAATATGTTTTTTCTCAGCCACCACTACAAACTTCATGGGGTAAATCACATGTAAGAAATATACTTTTTGCTTTGTGTATTCCTTTAATAATAATATATTGTTGGGAGTTTGTGTTACTTTGTTCACACCTTGTTATTAAATTTATTCTGGATGTTAGGAAGCTGTCTAAATAAAACAATATTTCTATGGTGGCAAAAGAATGTCTATATAGGATGTAAAGGGTGTGATAACTAAATGATAAATCAGTGTCAAAAATACCACCTATATTTTGCATGCATTCACCAGAAAAACTTAATTTCAGTCTGTTAAAATGTAAAATGATAGTATTATCTTCTTGTTTGCATCATTCCCACCCACTAAGCAACTTTTTGTTCCTGAATGAATCTGAACATTTTCATTTTTCCAAAGTTTCACTTCAATAAAGCAGCTAATTAATGATATAACTGACAAAGTTATCATTTGCTTTTATTAAAATACACCCTGGTGTCATTAGCATATGAGTGAATGTTTATGTTATGTTTGTGAAAGACAATTAATGGAAACATATAAAGAGTAAATATAATTGGTCCTATTATTAATCTCTGAAAGGCATCATATATTCCTGCACACAGGAATGATGTAATGTAATATTTTCAGACTTGTGTACTTACGAAAAATAGTAAGTATTGTGATTGTGGACTTTGTTCTCCATAAAAAAATGATTTTTTTTAAATATTCGAAGTATTGTTGTGCTGTATTGAAATATTATGACTGCTGACATGTTTTTGGAGCCATCTCAACAGACATTTTGCCATGCTGGAATCACTGGTTTGCTGCTGGATTTGCAGATTCTGCAGATAATCTGAAGGAGGCTCAATCTGAACCTGAATTTGGTCAATATCTCCCTATTAACAGCCACATCGAATGATAAGCAAAGCAATTTGTGCAAAATTTAGATTCCAGACAACTCAGTTTTTCGCTTTGCACAAAATTCATAAAATAAATTAATTTTCACTTCTTTTGAAATTCATTCAAATTCACACAAGAATAAGGCATTTAGTTCCTATGTGGAAGCGTTTTCATGCATTAATTTCAACCTGCCTGCCATTGATGGCTAGCGAAAAAACAGAAACAAAAAAAAAAAAAAATCTCCCTAACTGTGCATATCCTCAACTAGGGTAAGTCAGTTGTTAAGTAATTGGGGATCAGAAGTTGGGGTAGGCAGCAGCAGCTTTTCCTGTAGAGAAAATGTGCCAGATGGTTCATTTTAGTGCAACTTTCTGTGAAAACATGCAGAATGTCTCATTATGTAAAAAAACACACTTTGCATCTTAACGTTAATGCAAATAAGTGGAATATAGTTGAATTTACAGGTGTGGAATGGATTGTATCAGTTATGTAGCTGCAGAAAGTGTAAACAAGGCTTCAGAGAGGAATATTTCTTATCTTCCACCCTAAAAAATGTAAAATTCCCAAAAAGCTCTTTACTGAATTTCATGTTTGACAGTTTGAGTGCCAGTATGTGTATAAAATTTGCCTGTTTTGTTTATCACTAGTCACAACCCATTCTACACAGTGAGTCTTTTTTGTTTATTCTGTAATCAAAGTGTTTCTTGAAGACTTAAAAAAAACATGAAATAATATCCATGCTACTGTTTCTCTTTTGGCATGTGGGTTCTTATTTTCTGCAAAGAAAACCATAGAATTGCATGGTGAACACAAGCATAAAAAAACTGAGAAAATGTTATAAAAAGTATCAAGAGAAATTATGAAATATGTAGAGTAACACAAGAGCTGTGTGATTAAGACAACAAAATCATGGAGAGAAGGAAGGTTGATATATTGTGTGTGTGAGAAAGGGAGTAAGGCCAGGTGGACTGCTCTATCATGGTGTGGATGGGAGGAGAAATGGGGAAGGGATTATTCTGAAGAAAAAGTATGTGAAAAGTGTTTTGGAGGTGAGAAGAGAAAGAAAGAAATTGGAGGTGTGATGATGAATGTTGTTAGTGCATATGTCCCAGAAGTTGGGACTGCAATGGATTAAAAAAAACAATTTTTGGAGTTAGTTGGATGAGGTGATAGACAGTGTACCTAAGGGACAGAAAGTGGTGATTGAAACGGATTTCAATTGACATGCTGGTTAAGGGAACAGAGGGGATGAGTAGGTCATGGATAGGTATGGTGTCAAGGAGAGGAATGAAGTAGGTCAGTGTAAGCAATCAGCCTCGGCACAGGCAGACATGACTCCAGGAGTACAAAAACCACACACCATTTATTTCACCAATAGCACACAACACAGTGCACAAACCACAATTCCCAGTCCTTTTCCTTTCGTCTTCAGCCGCCTCCACTCCTCCTCAAAAGCTCCGTCCTCTTCCACCCAACTTCATTCGGCTCCTTGAGTGGTGGCTGCAGACTCCTCTTATAGTCCACCCACAACAGCCCAAACGGGCTTGTTAAGTCTTTCTGCTCCCCCTGGCAGTGGCCACGGAGCCCAAAAAGGCATGAGCTCTGGTGTTCCACAATTGTGGTCCCGATACCACCCAGGGGGGCTGCTCTCTTGTGCCCAGGGAAAGATAGTGCCCCTCTCCTGGTCCGTCCTTCTTCCAGGCATCCTGGTGGGGCAAGATCCCTGGTCGTCTGTCACATCAGATGATAGTTGATTTTGCAAAAAGAATTGAAATTGCTGTGGTGAATACATATTTTAAGAAGAGGGAGGAACATAGGGTGACGTACAAGAGTGGAGAAAGATGCACACAGGTAGATTATATTTTATGCAGGAGGGTCAATTTGAAGTAAACTGAAGACTGCAAAGTGGTGGCAGGGGAAAGTGTAGTTAGACAGCATAGGATGGTGGTCTGTTGGATGACGTTGGAGATCAAGAAGAGGAGAAGAGTCAGGGCAAAGCAAAGGATCAAAGTTTGGAAGTTGAAAAAGGAAGACTGCAAAGTGGAGTTCAGGGAGGAGGTAAGACAGGCACAGGGTGGCAGTAAAGAGTTACCAGACAGCTGGGCAACCGCAGCAAAAGTAGTAAGGGTGCAGCAAGAAGGGTGATTGGTGTGTCATCTAGACAAAGGAAGGAGGAAAAGGAAACCTGATGGTGGAATGGGGAAGTACAGGAAAGTATACAGAGGAAGAGGACGGCAAAGAAGAAGTGGGATAGTCAGAGAGATGCAGAAAGTAGACAAGAGTACAGAGAGATAAGGCACAAGGTGAAGAGAGAGGTGGTGAAGGCTAAAGAAAAGGTGTATGATGAGTTGTATGAGAGGTTGAACACTAAGTAGGGAGAAAAGGATCTACAGTAGTCCCCCTCGATCACGGGGGTTACATTCCAGAACCCCTGCCATAGGTGAAAATCCGTGAAGTAGAAACCATATGTTTGTATGGTTATTTTTATATATTTTAAGCCCTTAGAAACTCTCCCACACTGTTTAAACTGTGCTCTACGACAAGACAGAGATGACAGTTCTTTATCACAATTAAAAGAATGCAAACACATCTTTCTCTTCAAAGGAGTGCCGTCAGGAGCAGAGAATGTGAGAGAGAGAGAGAAAAGTAAGCAATCAAAAATCAATAGGGCTGTTGGGCTTTTAAGTATACGAGGCACCGCGATAAAGCGGCCGCAATGAAGGGATCAATGTGAAGGTAGTCTTTCAGCATTTTTTAGAGGAGCCTCTGTATCTTCTAAGCAAACAGGCCCTCTGCTCACACCCCCTCCGTCAGGAGCAGAGAATGTCAGAGAGAGTGAGAGTGACAGAGAAAAGCAAACAGTCAAAAATCAATACGGGCTGTTAGAACTTTGAAGTGTGCGAAGCACTGCACAGGAAGCATATCATATATCATTGAGGAGTTTTATTTAATACGTAATACGTACTCTGATTGGGTAGGTTCTCAGCCATCCGCCTATAGCGTCCCTTGTATGAAATAAACTGGGCAAACAAACTGAGGAAGCATGTACCATAAATTAAAAGACCCAAATCCGCGAACCAGCAAAAAATCCGTGATATATATTTAGACATGCTTACATTTAAAATCCGCGATGGAGTGAAGCCACGAAAGTCGAAGCGCGATATAGCAAGGGATCACTGTATACTGATTGGATAGATAGAGGGACTAATCAGAGAAAGATGTGCAGCAGGTTAGTGTGATAAAGGATAAAGATAGAAATGTACTCACAAGCAAGGAGTGTTTACTTTGAGAGGCTGATGAATAAAGAGAATGAGAGAGAGAGAGAGAGAGAAGAATGGAAAGGCCATCAGTCAAGATGACATACCTGTGGAGGCATGAAAGTGTTTAGGAGAGATGGCAGTGGAGTTTTTAACCAGATTGTTTAATGGAATCTTAGAAAGCGAGAGGATGCCTGAGGAGTGGAGAAGAAGTGTACTGGTACCGATTGGTAAGAATAAGGGGCTTGTGCAGAGCTCTAGTAACTACAGGGGGATAAAATTGATTGATGAGCCACAGCATAAAGTTATGGAAAAGAGTAGTGTAAGCTACGTTAAGAAGGGAGGTGATGATTAGTGAGCAGCAGTATGGTTTCATGCCAGGAAAGAGCACCACAGATGCAATGTTTGCTCTAAGGGTGTTGATGGAGAAGTATAGAGAAAGCTAGAAGAACTTGCATTGTGTCTTTGTGAACCTGGAGAACGCATATGACAGGGTGCCTTCGAGAGGTGTTGTGGTATTGTATGAGGAGAGGCAGAAAAGTATGTAAGAGTTGTACAGGATATGTACGAGAGGAGTGTGACAATGGCGAGGTCTCTGGTAGGAGTGATGGATGTATTCAATGTGAAGGTGGGATTTTACCAGGGATCAGCTCTGAACCTTTTCTTATATGCAATGGTGATGGACAGGTTGTCAAGTTTAGACAGGAGTCACTTGGACTGTGATGTTTGCTGATGACATTGTGATCTGTAGCGACAGTAGGGAGGAGGCTGAGGAGACCCTGAAGAGGTGGAGATATGCTCTAGTGAGGTGAGGAATGAACGTCAGGAACAAGACAGAATACATGTGTGTAAATGAGAGAGAGGTCAGTGGAATGGTGAGGATGCAAGGAGTAGAGTTGGCAAAGGTGGATGAGTTTAAATACTTGGGATCAACAGTATAGAGTAATGGGGATTGTGGAAGAGAGGTGAAGAAGAGAGCGCAGGAAGGGTGGAATGGGAGGAGAAGAGTGTCAGGAGTAATTTGTGACAGACAGATATCTGCAAGAGTGAAAGGGAAGGTCTACAGGTCGGTAGTGAGACCAGCTATGTTATATGGGTTGGAGACCGTGGCACTGACCAGCAAGCAGGAGACAGAACTGGAGGTAGCAGAGTTAAAGATGCTAAGATTTGCACTGGGTGTGTCGAGGATAGACAGGATTAGAAATGAGTACATTAGATGGTCAGCTCAAGCTGGACGATTGGGAGACAAAGTCAGAGAGGCGAGATTGCGTTGGTTTGGTCATGTGCAGAGGAGAGATGCTGAGTATATTGGGAGAAGGATGCTAAGGATAGAGCTGCCAGGCAACAGAAAAAGAAGAATTCCTAAGGAAAGGTTTATGGATGTGGTGAGAGAGGACATGCAGGTGATGGGTGTAACAGAACAAGATGCAGAGGACAGAAAGATATGGAAGAAGATTATCCACTATGGCAACCGCTAACGAGAACAGCTGAAAGAAGAAGAAGGAACAAGGAGGCTAATAGAAGATCCAAACTGCTCTTCCTTTTCTAGATAAATCTAAGTGGAGCAGACATGTAAGGAAGCTGTGCTCTGAACTGAGCTAAACTTTTTCCACCTCACTGGACCTGAAAAGGACATACTTATTTGGCACTGCCAAGATGTAAATATTGTAAATAAAAAAAGACAAAAAAGTTGAGAGGGGACAGCACTTCAGTCAAAAGGGCCAGAGCTGTTTAAAAGTGGGTCACAATCTGTGCATTTCCATTCTTTGGGTTGCTAATAAATCCTTCACGCACTGTGACAGCAATGGGACAATTTCATCAGTTCCAGTATAGCAGCAGGGAATAAATTAAATTGTACCCTGTCCATCTGGAAAGAACAAAATGGTTATTGCTGCCTGGCTACTGCAGAGAGACATATCTAATGAACACAGATATATGAGCCTCTGTTCATATGTATATATTTTTTATACATATAAACTAGCACATCCCTAAAGTGGCTGCAAAAGCTTCTACGAAAATGCCATGCTACTCTTGCTGACCTTGTCTATATCACTGAGACAAGCCTTCTCACTTTCCAGCTCAGCCACAGCTTTGTGTCATCACTCAGAGCAGGTCTCTTCACCTTCCAATTCATTTACTGGAAGATTAGCCAGTGACTGCTTGCATGGCTATAATCTGAACTCTGTCCTTCCCAGCTCAGTGGGAATCTGAGCAGATCTGTGTGTGTTTCATTCACTGATGCCTACAGTGACTCTACAACTTACATCTCAGACACTGACAACCAGGGAGACTTTGAGCAAGATCCTGATCTGAAATATCATCCACTGCCAATCTGATTAAGCGGACCTCCTTATCTGCAGCTCAGCTGCAGACTGCCAATGTAACCCTATTCAATACACTCCTAATTCGGCTAATGAATTCTTACACTTCTAAGGAATAAATAGATACCAGCTGGCCACAGTGCCAATGAAGTGACAATGCAAAAGGGCCAAAAAGCAAAATGATACACATTACATCTGATTCATTATTCAAAAAAGAAGAGAATACCAATGTGTTCTAGTGCTAAACACGAAACAATGTGAATGAGATATAACCTTTAAGAAAATACAACAGCAAACTTAAACAAATGGCAAATAACACCAAAGGGATTCATTTTTAGGAAAACTAAACGCCTGCAACCGCAAGTAGAGCACATTTCCATAGAATACGATCGAAAGTAACAGTATGTACTGATTACAGGCATACAGTGAAGGCAACACCAATGGGCCACAGTCTTAAAATTTTATAGTTTGCCATTAAAAGAAAAAACAGGGATTAATAGAGGTGACCAGATGAAGAAATGTCAAGAAAACTGACCAAAAGACTGCTACCAAGAATCCATCCTATAATATGTTAAAATCAATCTGCAAACCTATTTATCATAGTCAAAGCCAAAAAAACTCCATAATAACACTAACAAGGAGCACAACAATGAACATGTTAAGTTATCCTCAAACTTGATAAAGAGCAGGTCATTGCTGGCAATCTTTTAACTCATCACGTCACTGAATGACCTTTGAGGCGATGCTCCTGTCAACCAAGAGTGCATAAGATTCAAAAAAGATAAAAACATTCATTTGAAGGTAACATTTTAGAAAGAAAATAATGTCAAAAGTAGATTCAGTGGCCCAAATAAACATACATTTTCAATTGGCATAAAATAATTAGTAAAAATTTAAGCAAAAACACTATTTCTCATTTAGAGTGAAAGGGTGAAATTTGGCAGAATGGAATATAAAGGGCAGTAGGTATCCACTAGGGAAGGGTATTTGGATATTTTAATATTTAGGGGTAAATAAACATAGTAGAAAAACTGAATAACCCAAAATCTGAAAACCACTTTGACTAATTTGTTTAAAATTTGATGATGTTATAGAAAATAGAAAATCAGCTAACACATGTTTTTTTTTTATTTGTTGTGTGCCTACAAGGTCAACTGAGCATGAACCACAGATGCAATGTCACCCGACAAAACTCTATATTTAAATAAAAGGACTTTTATTATCTTTGACACCTCCCCAAGTTAAACACAGACAACAATGTTACAATAATACACACAGTGAATGCTTTTTCTCTCCTTCCACTTCTCCAGGTGAGTTTTGCTTGCTTCCTCCCCCCTTGATAGCTCTCTCTAGTGCCACTACTGCACTTCCATACTTCATTTCCCATGCCACCCTGCAGGTGTCCTAACTGTGGCCAGTCCAGTGGAACACTCGTCCCATTGAATGAACATTGTAAGGTGTTCTGGCTGGGTTAAGTCTTCACAACCATTGTCCTCCTGTTATGGCCTCCTGTGCCCAGTGACAATAAGCTGTGACCGACAGTGGCAGTGGAGACCAGAAAAGAGGACAGACACTTTAAACAGTGCATGCATGTAACACCAAGGGAAACCCAGCAAACTCTGTGCCATCAAAACTCCTATGTAAGGACACAATATTAACACCTTCACATAGCGTATGAAAAATGCTATATTGACTGCACATGTAGTTCACAATATTATTTCTTTTCTATAAGGTGCTGTTTGCGACTTAATTCATTCTTCACAGTACATATACCAAATACTGAACTACTTGCACTGTGTATTAAAATGAGTATGTGTATTAATAAATAGTTGGCAAACATTATTCGCTTTGCCTGTGTTTTCTTCCTCAGGAAACCACATAAAGGTCAAGTGAACAACAAAGACAAAGATGTAATACACAAAATGTACTGAAATATGACTAAGAAATCAGCAGATGTCCTGTAAACAACCAGAAAGGATAGTTGTTACACATACAGAAATTTCAAGAGTGGTGGCTCAAAGCAAAGGATATAAAAAGAAACAGAATGTATCAAAATAGACTTTTATTTTCTATAAATCGCTTGGGTATAAACCAACAAACCAGGCAGAGTAAATGTGTGCATTGATTGACACTCTATGTAAATTCAATCTATACATATAAAGGAGAGTTGGGATCCGAGAGACTGTGTTTGTGTGTTTGTGGTGGGATGGAGAGTTAAGGCGGGTGGGGGAGTCACATGATCATCTCCCCTCCCATTCACATCATTTCATTCACTTCATTTCGCTCTGAGCTGAGCTCCGCAGCTGACGCGGTCTTGCCGTTCTTTTTCCTTAGTGTTTAGTCCTCTCTCCTTTACTGATTTACTGTTTACTAGACACAGTACTTACTGAATAGTATTTTTTCCTTTAGTGTTTCTGCTTAGTGTTTCTTAGTGTTTAGTAGACGCGATGTGCCAGTGTTCCTGGCGATGTTGCGGTTTACTATTACTTTTTACTTCATTTTTGTACTTTATTGTTTAGTAGACTTTTACTTTATCTCATTTACTGTTGTTTTTTACTGTTGTTCCCGGCGGTGTTGCCGTTTTTCCCATTTCTATTTTTTATGTAGCATGTTCACGAATTAGTCATAGAGAAAATGTATACAGTGGGTATGGAAAGTATTCATAAACCCCCTTCAATTTTTCACTCTTTGTTATATTGTAGCCATTTGCTAAAATCATTTAAATTAATTTTTTCCCTCATTAATGTACACACAGCACCCCATATTGACAAACAAAAAAATAATTTTTGAAATTGTTGTAGATTTATTTAAAAAGAAAAACTGAAATATCACATGGTCCTAAGTATTCAGACCCTTTGCTCAGTATTTAGTAGAAGCACCCTTTTAAGCTAATAGAGCCATGAGTCTTCTTGGGAAAGATGCAACAAGTTTTTCACACCTGGATTTGGGGATCCTCTGCCATTCCTCCTTGCAGATCCTCTCCAGTTCTGTCAGGTTGGATGGTAAATGTTGGTGGACAGCCATTTTTAGGTCTCTCCAGAGATGCTCAATTGGGTTTAAGTCAGGGCTCTGGCTGGGCCATTCAAGAACAGTCACAGAGTTGTTGTGAAGCCACTCCTTCGTTATTTTAGCTGTGTGCTTAGGGTCATTGTCTTTGTCATTGTCATTGTCATTGCCCAGCCTGAGGTCCTTAGCACTCTGGAGAAGGTTTTTGTCCAGGATATCCCTGTACTTGGCTGCATTCATCTATCCCTCGATTGCAACCAGTCGTCCTGTCCCTGCAGCTGAAAAACACCCCCACAGCATGATGCTGCCACCGCCATGCTTCACTGTGGGGTCTGTATTGGACAAGTGATGAGCAGTGCCTGGTTATCCCCACGCATACCGCTTAGAATTAAGGCCAAAAAGTTCTATCTTGGAGTTTGCTAAAAGACACCTGAAGGACTCTGAGATGGCGAGAAATACGATTCTCTGGTCTGATGAGACCAAGATAGAACATGATGAAATGAAAAGGTTTTCACCTGTCTGATTACTGAATCAAAAAAGGTTTTATCAGACTTGTCCCGGTTGAGGATGTTTCTTTCTTTAATTAAGATTTTGGTTTCTACCACTGATGTTGTACTGAAAATCTCACAATACATATTATTCTTCTCATAACACAGAAAAACTGAAGCGTGAACATATTTACAACTGATGAAAACACGAAAAGTAAGTCATGAATGAACAATGTAAACCAATGAATATTGTTAATATACATGTAATAATAATTAATTCATCCATTTTTTAAACTGGCTTTCTCCTGAACAGGGCCGCAGGGAAGCTGAAACTTATCCCAGCAGGCATGGCAAGCAAGGCAGGTGAACATAAATACTCAAAATACTTAAACTTCCCATTATTCAACTTATTACTTGTTTCACTTCAAAATAAGAAGAAGAGTTTCCTGAAAATTTGAAAATTGTGTTTCGAATTGATCTTCGACATAAGCCAAAGTCACTCACTAGGAAAAGCAGGAATGTTTTACTCATGTGTAATTGTATGCAGGATATTCAAGAGTAAGGAGCTTCAGTGAACTGAGAATTAGCCTGTAGCAAAAAAAAACTACAAGTATTGTGTACAGAAAGGACTTAGTTACACAGTACTTGTGATACACCCGATTAACCAATAGCACTCTAATCAAGGCCCATTGTTTTATGAAATGGCCTGGGAGAAGCTGGATAACATGTCTACTCATAACATAAAGACATGACAATGGCAATGGGCTTCAGCCCTAAAAAGAAGACAATGCCAAATGAGCACAACCCTAACGAGTAGACAATACCAATGTATCTCACTTCAAAGAGAGAATATTTCCAGTAAGTCGCAATCATAATGAGAAGACTATACCAGTGGACCTAAATAATAAAGAGAACTCAGTCCTAATGCATCCTAATCTGAAAGAGCATATAATCTTAAGGAAAGGGCAGTTCTTATCTCCATAACAAAGGTAATGCTAAAGGACTATATTTCAAAATAGGACACAATATCAGTAGGCATATCAACATAGGATATATGGGACATATCAACTGATTACATTCCTACAGTAAAGGCACTGTCAAAGAGCTAATGGGTTACAATGCTAACAAGAACAAAATACCAATGCAACAAATGTTTATAGAGAAACAATTCCAGAAAGTGTGGAAGTTGGCCCAGACACAGACAGGCGGACACGTCAAAGTCACCCAACACACGCTTAATGAAGAAGCAAATACCTTCTTAATTCTGGCTACCTCCTTGCCTCCTCCCAGACGTCGTCCTTCTTCCACTCAAGTCATCAAATGAAGGGAAGCGGCCCCTTTTGCTCCAGGTGCCTCCCGGCAATCTTCCACTGGCACTCCCCAGTGTGGCTGAAGTGCCGGCTGCGCATCCAGAAACACTCCGGGTGTCCCCGGTCCTCTTCCCCCCAGCACTTCCAGGTGTGGCAGAAGTGCTGAGGTCCAAGGCTCCAAAGGCATCGGGGTGCCCCCTGGCGGTGACCATGGGCCTCTACAGGGTTGAGCTTCCAAGCTCTGCACCCGTGGTCCCCAAAGCCACCAGGGCAGTTGCCCCCTCGTGGTCTAGAGGAGGCACAAGCCCTCCTCCGGTCCTCCCGGGCATCCCAGCTGGGTAGCAGCCCCAGCCACTCGCCACAAAGGATATGGCCTTAATGAGTAGAGTATACCAATGGACCCCAGCCTTGAAGAGAACTCAGTACCAATGGCCCCAATGTGAAAGAGAAGACTAAAGAGAAGAAAATATTGATACACAGTTTTTTTAAAATATATGGTCTTAAAGAGAAGGCAATCCCAAAGGCCTCAAATACCAAAGACAATGTAAAACAGAGGAGCCCATTTCTAAATGGCATACAATATTGAGTTTCCACAGTATCTGTCAGGAGTCAAAGAATCAATACAGTCAAACTGAACAAGAAACCACACAGCAGAAATGTACTTAGATGATGTTATCTTCAATCATAATACCATTTAAATGTATTAGCTCATGCATCCTATTTAAAAATAAAAATATGTGCATTCATTAGCACAGTAAGCAAAATATCTAACATCAAAATTCTGTCGATGCCATCAGTATTATTGGAATTATATTATCATTTGTCTGTTCCATCTGTTACCAGGATTCTGTTTCACTTAAGGTTACGAAAATACAGAGGAAGAAAGAAAATGTACTATGATGAAAAGCTAAATATTCATTGATCCATCACAGATCATGGTAGCTGAAAGGTTAGGATAACCCTGAATCTAAACACTTATTGCATTCAAACTGGGTGTCCATATAAAGATAATAAAATCCAGAGGCTTTATCTAGTTTGATAAAATTTTGAAAACATGAAGGCGCCATCTAATATCTATATCAATTACCACTAAAAAATGAAATTATTAGAAAGAAAATTGACTATCCAGTATCAGACAAAGCAACTCAAGGAAAAGCAGTGATACTGTTGCTCATTTGTATACTAGTTTGAACATTTTTCTTTGTTTTCTACTTTATTTTCTAAAATTTAAAGCTTGCCTTCTTCCCTTACTGTTAAGCACCTAAAAAACAAAATGCTTAGAGGTTCACCAAACAGCCCAATGCCACCCCATGGCACAGGCTAGTGCCTCGGGTATATTGCTCGGAATGGATGATTACATAATAATATAGTGGGACAGTCTAAAAAAGATTACCTACTTAGTAATGATTCCAACCTCGGGGAATCATCAAAGCCATGGTGTGTACAGGGGAGATTGAGCTATAACTCACACCAAGCAAAATGTTAAGAGGGATGGCACAATGGATGATCATTTAAATCAGTAGACAGAACAACCACAGGGATATAGGAGAATCTACAGACCACAGACAGTGTCCATTCAGAAAACCGAACACAGCTCACTGGGTTTGTGAGTCAACAGATCCAACCACTGCACCACCATGCTGCCTCAGATCGCAAGAACAAAGTAAAGTTGTTTTATAAATTTTACAGTTGATGCAGTGGAATTGCATGAGTTGCTCCTGATCACACAGTTACTCCGTTTGGAGATGAATTTAGAAATTCGATGGTTTACAGTTCAGCTCCACAATAAGTAGACAATGCTGTCGACAGATTTAGGTTTCAGTAAGGATGTCCCTTGAACTACTAAGAATTACAAATCCATTGTATCAACATTTCATTCATTCTGATGTATAATGCTTGAATTTCTTTCTTTTACTGATGACTGCCTCATTAAAGCAATATAGTTCAGTCCAAGACTGCATGAAGACTTGGTGGAGAGACTAGCTCATTTCAACTGAGGTTCCTGAAGTGCATTCAAGGTGTTGGGTTACCATTTTGCACTGGTGTCTTCTTGTTATGATTCCACTCTATAGGTTGTCATTCCAGAGCTGAGTCTTTGATGTTACAGGTAGGAGTGTGCACAAACATCATCATACATCGGCTGAGTCACGTGTCCATGACAGATATGCTACTAATCTTGAATACAGGGTTGGGGGAGTTTCTTTAAGGCAGCAGCACAATCATGGCCCCACAGTATGCTTAGTATGAAGTGTGCACTAAGCATATTTCACCTTCTCATAGGGTGAGGGACAGTAAACTTGTGAAGCAGGGTAGGCTATTGGTCTCCTGTCTGAAGAATGATTAAATTGTGGTTTCTTTTGCATTGGAAAGGCATTTCTCACCAAGCATTTCCATGGCACCACAGAAGGGTTAAAAGATTCTACTTTGCCTTAGTGCTGGTCTGAAATGGGGCCCAGCATGTCTAAGGCTAGTTTCATAGTGTTTTAGATGGGGAATGGAATTGTTACCTTGTACAAACACTCGGGTCATACCTGTTAATTGTGAGACAGAGCACTGAGAAAAGCACAGCAGAGCAGAGCTTCCATCCTGTCTCATCCAATTCCTAAGTGAATTCCTAATTCTTCCACTTGCAACATATCACACCAGCAAATACCTACAGTGCTCAAGGTATTTTATTTCAGTGCCATTAAAGACCACCCAAGAAAAGATCCAATGTCCTCTATCTCTAGTGAGCAGACACCCACTCCCTAAGGATAAGTGTTGCATTCAGCTTGAGAAATTTTTCCTGCCTTATGTTCCTTGATGCGTCGCAGCCCTCACCGCAAGCAACATGTCATGAAATATGCATCAGTCATTACCTTATGTAACCCGCTTGAATGTCTTCTGAACTTGTAATCTTCAAAAACAGTTCACTCTTGTTTAATGAAAGTTGTGCTCTTTTCTAATTCAGTGAGACACTCAGTAGTACCTGTTGGACTCATGGAACTTTACAGAAAGAATTCCTTTCCATGCACTTCAAGGAGATGCTTATATTGTTCTATATTTTGTTGACTCCTTTATCCAAGGTGATTTTCAACTTTAGTCTTTGTTAGAGTTGTTGACATTTGTATATACAGTTGGAGCCCACACACCGTAAGTAACTTGCTAAAGCAGGAACTGAACCAACAACCTAAGCTGTTACGTTACATCCAGGCAGTCTGCTAGTTTATGTTCAGTTTACCTTTTTTGTGCCTTCTTTGTTTATTTAATATTAGTATTTTTCAGGTGCCTATTGTGATGATGTATATTTTGTTAATATTGTTTTGCTTAAATTTAATTAAAATTAAATTTGATCTGAGGACTAATAAAGGACTAATCAACTCTAACCTAATCTTTATTATTTCATATCTGTGTAATGTGCTTCTGTGACCCCTTTTGTTACTTATACTTTGAGGGTGGAGCTCCAAGAGGCAAAGCTAGTCTGATTTCATTACCACCTTCATTCCAGACCCTTCAGTGCTTAACTGACATTTGGATTGGGATGTGTTTCTTGTGAGTATTTCTTTTGTTTATTATTCTTGCTCTGGCTTTACGGATTTGGACTTGTTTGCCTTGGATTGCTTTTTGATAATAATACTTGTTTTAATTTATATAGCACTTTTCCCACTACTCAAAGTTCTTTTCATTGTGAGTGGGGAGGCACTTCTACCTCCACTAAAGTGTAGCATCCACCTAGATGATGTGACAGCAATCATTTTTATGCCAGTATGCTCATCAAGTCCTTTTGCCCTATTTTGTCTTTTGACATTTTTTGTTCATTTTTTTATTTATATAAATATACAGGGGGTCCTCAGGTTACGACACAGTTCCGTTCCTACAACAATGATGTAACCCAAATTTTGGTGTAAGTTGAAACTCACCCTAGCCTAAGTCACTTACCTATCCTAACACATTTGCAAAATCATAATCTAGAACATTAAACACAACTAACTCCTGCCTGAGGAGTTGTGAGGTTAGCCTGTTTAGGCTTAGGCCCATTTTAGGAAGGCTAGGGAAGGCCCTGGCCTATTTTTGTGAAATGGCCAAACACCATTTTTATATATTGTTTTTGCCCCATGGCAACATTATCAACTGCTCTAACCTGGGTAACGTTCAGATAGGTTCCCATGTGGTGCATGCCTCTTCTTTCAGGCTGGCATGAAAGGTCCTCCATTTGAAAGGGAAAAACTGGTAGCTTAAAGCCTGGAGAGGAGACCTCCTTACCTTCTGCAACCTTAACACACTAGAAAATATGTAATTATGTCAAACATTTAAAAGAAAAAAAAAATTCAAATCTCTTCTTCATGTTTGCTTACTTTCACATTTTTAGTAGAAGGATGTTTAAAGTTACACGCATGGCTCATTTTCATATTCTTTGAGGCCATCCTCCGTCTTTTCATGTCTATGGATCATATGATTAAAGCCCATACCATTTGATTGTCATCAATTCTATTTGACTAACTTAATGATGAAACCCGAATGGTGAGAACTGATTTCTGATGTTCCATTTCCTCTTCTTCATCATTCATTACCTCAGCCACTGACATTGTTCAATATGCAGGTAAATGTCCTTATGAGTACATTATGTAGGAAACTGTAACTGCATTAGAAATAAGTGAAACCTTATGAAGTGGTTTTGAAATTGCAAAACAAGGTCCACTGTAATTTGATCAGCTTGTATGAGGGCTATTTTTTATAACATACAGTATATGAACAGCCTGAGTGCAGAGTGGTCTACTGGGGTGATTAGTTCTGCAGATCTGCATGTAGTACCATCCTTGTACCCTTCCAACCTTCTGTCAGTTCACCCTTGTTACAAGTTAACCTAAACAGAAAAGTCAATATCATAAAATTCCACTCAAAAAAGTATTGGGTAATATTTAAAAAACAAAATAACTTGAACAAGAGAATCAAACAATTACAACCAAAGGTGCAGGAATAAATAACTTGAAAAGAGCAAACCGACGGCAAAAGAAAATAATAATTAGCTAAGAACAACACTGGCAGATAAACAATTGAACAAAACGGAGAAAACAAACAATGGAACTAAACAAGATTTATAAATTAACATAAGAGAACTCTTAGTATCAAAGCCAAATCGAAATCCTAACAACATGCACCAAAGGACAGAAAATAGGTTTCAAAGCCAGAAATTATCTGTTCACATTTGAATATTAACAATATAGCAAAAGCCATGGAAGCAATATTAACATTAACCAAAAACCAAGCAAAGATTAAACCTTGTGACAGATTAGGTGCTTGCTCGCACCCTTGCACCCTCAGACACCACGTCATACACCAGGTAAAAGTCAAATAATGATATTTATTATATCAATAATGTGCACAAAGCACTACCACTCCACTATTCTTCAATAAACCAAATAAACAATACTCAATCACAATCCTCCAATCCCAGACGCTTAGCCACCCTGCCTCCCAACTCAGCTCGCCGTCTGGGAGCTCCCACAGTCCTTTTATATCTCCCGACCCGGAAGTGTTCCCAATCCAACAGTCCACAAGTCCTTATTCCTTCCGGGTCAGGGTAAACAATGTTTTTCTCACCCCGGAAGCCCGTCGCTCTTCCTATGACGAACTTCCGGGTCATAGGGCACAAAGAACTCTTCGGTCCTCCCTGCAGCTCCCTCTCGTGGCCCCCATGGCATCCAGCAGGGCAGTGCATAAAAATTCCATTGTCCGTGATGCCCTGCTGGTCTTCTGGGGACCTCCATGCTGCAAGGAGGGCTCCACCTGGCGGCTTGGGGGTATTGGCCGGGATAAACAGCCGACCATCCTCCACAACCTGAAAAAAGACATTTTATGAGTATACTGAAACCTGCTAAAAATGTAGAGGAGCCAATGACACAGTACACAGCTGAGACATCAAAAGGTCCTTTTCATTTCTCTCAAACTGTAAAAAATATTTAAAGAAATAACAACATACATAAAACAAAAAGGCAGATAAGTAAGACCAGGAGATGAGAAAACTTACTTTGTTTTTGACAGCTAGAAAAGATTTTGTCAGAGGACAGGCTAAAGGTTAAAATATAGAGAAGTCAAAATACCAGCCATCAAAGCCAAACATGGTAGTCTGAAACCAATGCCAGGAATTCAAACCCAAAAGAATAGTGAGTTTCTTTTGAAATGTCTATAAATAAAGGTTGTTTGTGAAATTTGAATTCCAAACCTAGGACATCACGTCCACCACCATCATCAACACACATGCTGTGGTACACATATGATGTGGTAGCGTCATATGTAATGCAGAAAGTCACATGCCCGGCAAGAGGTGCAATTCCTATACACAGAATGACAGCACCCAAGAAACAAACTAGTGTACAAAATGGTGATATTGAGACATCATTATAATAATATTAAAAATAATAAACAAATGCAAAAAGAAAAGCTGTGTGTATACAAATTGAATGGTAAATTCCAAACAAAAAACTTGGATTTCTGATATAGGTGACTGCAGCTCCAATTAGCTGCAGTACCTGAGGCCCTTGGTGTGTAGACTCTGAATGGAATGTAAACAAAAAGATGGCCGGGAGAACTGAAAGTCAAAGAACTGGCAAATCGGGCATTCTGGGAGTTCAGAGGCATAAAAGCAATTGCAGGGATTCCAAAAAACAGGAAAGACTAAATAATGAATTTTTAACAAATAGAAACAAGGTCTAAAAGTTTATCTGTCAAGCTTGGATTCCCCATAAACACCTGGGGTGACCTTTAAATCATCACTAAAATGACATTGTGAATGAGCACAGCCCAGGAAATTCTGAGAAGGAGGGCAGAAACAGTTACCTACCATGAGGGCACTTAAACAGAAAGCAAAATGGTGTAGTAGTAAAATTGATTAAATAGTGAACTCTTTCAGAATGGGTTGTACACAAAATTAAATTCCATGAATTGAGTTCGTTCAGTCTCCAAAACTTATAATTCATTGCCACTCATGGACACATGGGGGACAGCTTAAGGGCTCAGGTGATGGTAATAACCCACTGAACCACAGGTTGGCACTCTCTTCAGAATGGAAGCCACTCAGAGCTGATGTCACTTACACTGAATGCCATCCTGGATCCCTTCATTCCTGCCAAAGTCCTATATAAGCAAGAGGGCCATTATCCTATTTAAGTTCTATTTTGAACTAATATCTGCTGTAGACTGGTGTCTGTCCACCTAGATCCACCTCTTCCTGCCGGAAATGCCTAAAGCAGTCATAATTAGACTCATGCCTGAAATAAAGTTCTCAATACTTGTTGTTTTACATGTTTCTTTTTTTTTTCTACTAATTATACAGGGTTTTCCTTTGGGTGCCCCAACATTTTATGCTGTTCCTGTGTTGTTTCTTACAACAGATTATGGAGAACTGCAGATATTTACACAAACAGTTATACATTTTGGAGATCATAATACATAGACCCTTTGTCTCCTGGGGACATAGGGAGTCTCCTTCCTATTAGGCTTCAGATTAATTTTTAAATATTTAAGGTAAGGGAAAAAAGGGTGGTGTTAGAAATGAGGTCCGAACAAGTACATGACTATCTCTTGTTGATTTAGCTGGGACACCTGACCTCTGGGAATCTCCAGTATCTTCCCTACATGTTCAATAGAGTTCAAAAGTGGTGGCCTAAAATGCATATGTGAGACTGATTACCAACTTTACCAAAGATCAAAGTCATTGTCATCATGGAAGGTGTATCTCATGACAAGAAAGAACTGCCAATAGGTAATGATAAATTATTGAAGATAAAGATGAAAATGCACTCCATACATTATAAAAAAAGTCAGAAGAACAGAGAGAGGTAGAGACATCACACTTAGAGATGTGTTGAAAGAGTGTCAATGACATATTAGTGTTCATGGAATCAAAAATAAGAATATAAGAAATTTAAAATCAAGAGGAGAGCATTCAGTCTATCAAGTCCACTTCTATAGCTAAAAGCTAATTTGTGCCAATCTCATCCAGACACTTCTTAAAGGTTGGCAAGGTTTCTATTTCCAATACAAACCTCCATAGTTTGTTTCAGATTCCCATAACTTTTTCTGCAAAGAAGTGCTCCTTGGCTTCATTTGTGAATGCACTTCCCCTTAATTTCAAGTATGTGATTCAACATTAAGGTGAAAGAACTCTGTGAAGAGAGGCCAAGAATATTAGGGATAGCAAAAGATTCTGAAGGAAAAATGGCCCATTCTTAGAAATCAAAAGATCATCAGTGTGATGAAAGTCACTTAACCTGGAGCACGTTTTGCTCTATTACTCTTCATAATTTGGGAATGAAACACAAATTTATATTTACTTTAAGATCTTTCTACTTGAGCTTTTATTACATTTTCCACAACCTACTCAAAGCATCATGATGCACCAACTTTGATGGACTGAAAGCCAGAAGTCTATATGACCATCATCATCAAGTCCTTCCATGAGAACCCTAAATACAAAGAGGACTGTTTGATTTATGTTAGGTAGATTGCCCAGAGGAGACTGGGGGGTCTCGTGGTCTGGAACCCCTACAGATTTTATTTTTTTTCTCCAGCTTTGGAGTTTTTTTTTGTTTTTTCTGTCCACCCTGGCCATCAGACTTTACTTATTCTATGTTAATTAATGTTGACTTATGTTTATTTTTTATTGTGTCTTCTATTTTTCTATTCATTTTGTAAAGCACTTTGAGATACATTTTTTTGTATGAATATGTGCTATATAAATAAATGTTGATTGATTGATTGATTGATTGATTGATTGATTTTACAGTATTTCTGGCCAATCCTTCACACCTAGATGACCACATCTGATGAGATGTTTGTCTTAAAGGTCACATGCATATCTCATGTGAGTGTAAATCCTAGACTAATTCTACATTTATTTTGCAATACATCTGCCCAGCCCACCACAGCTTCTAGCATTTTACTTTTCCTTGCTGGGAGACATGCATCTGCTCTGCTGTGCCCAGGCTTCTCTCATGATGCAAGCCAGAAGCTCACGAAACAGGTGAGCAGCTGCAATTAAGTCAGGCACTCGAGGGGATGAGGACTAAGCAGCTGCACACTTCTACATAAAAACCATCAGAAGATAAAGGCCAAGGAGGCAAGCTCACCCAGATTTTTACAGCTTGTTGTCTGCAAGGAAATAAAGTAAAAACCTCTAAAAAATATGTGAAGATATGGAAAAACCAATGGAAGGCCAAAACTTACTTCTCACCTAGCCATGAAAATTGAGACGATTCTTTTCTAAAATGTGTCCTAGCATGTCCACTAGTGTTAAATTAAAGAAATTATTATTATTATTATTATTATTATTATTATTATTATTATTATTATTATTATTATTATCTGTTTCTCAAGGAAAAAAAAACTGCATACTTCGTCATTAAAACCATATCTTCTTTAACCTTCCATATATTGTATTATCAAGAAAAAATGAACAGGTTTACTGGATTTATTATACCAAAACTGCTACCTGGTCTATTTAGACACTGAGCCTAAACAGTTTCTGCTGTTGTTAAAGAATGTTGCTTTCCATCTGCAGTATCATATTTGCACAGAAGGAGGCAGTAAAAACCCTTTACACTGACACGACTCGCTCAACATCACTTTGGAGCCAGCATGTATTGCAAAAGATTATGTTTTGGGTGTTATAATTGCAAAGACCTCAAACAAACTTTATTTTGGGTCTTTTATGCATATTTATGACTACAAATATATACTGTGGTAATTTACTGGCTTTACTTATTATGCATAATGTTTCTTTTTTTTTTTTTTTTTGAAAAATACACAAAATGATTTCAAAAGTTTACGGATAACTGACCATCACACCTATATGAGCTTGATGAATGATGGACATCCCATTCTAAAACCATTGGCATTAATATGGAGTCTGTCCCCCCTTTATGGCTTTCATAGGCTCCACTTTTCTAGGACGTCTGTCCACAAGATTTTGAAGTGTATCTGGCTTAATATCTGCCCATTCAGCCAAGAGTATTTGTGAGGTCAGGTACTGATGTTGAAAGAGAAGACCAGGTTCATTGGAACCTGGTATTCTGATTTAGCCGAAAGGTGTTCAATAGGGTTGAGGTCAGGGCCTCTGTTCAGGCCAATGTCTTCATGGACCTGGCCTTCTCCAAACTGTTGCCACAAAACTGGAAAAAAACTATTGTCTAAAATGTCATTGTATGCTGAAGCATGAAGAGCAATGATCACTTGAACCAAGTACCTTACCCAAAACCTGAAAAACAGCCTCAGACCATTATTTCTCCTCCACCAGACTATACAGTAAGCACTTTGCAGCACTAAATGTAGCATTCACCTGGCATCTGCCAAACCCCAAATCATCTCTTAGACTGCCAGACAGTGATGTGTGATTCTCCACTCCAGAGAACAATTTTCTACTTCTACACTGTCCAGTGGTGGTATGTTTTACACTACTCCAGTTGATACTTGGCATTGCGCATAGTGAGCCTAGGCTTTTGTGCATCTCTGCCATGGAAACTCATTTCATAAAGAAATTTGGAACTCTGCAAGTGAGTGATGCAATAGAGGGTGGGTGATTTTTACTTGCTATCCTCTTCAGTACTCAGTGGCCCCACTCTGTGCATTTGTGTGATCTACCAAATCATGGCTAACACTTCCTTGTCACAATAATATCACTTACAATTGACTGGGGCAGATATAGAAGACCAGAAATTTTACATACTGACTTGTGGCAAAGGTGGAATTCTATGACAGTGCCACATTTAAAGTCCTTGATCTCTTCAGTATGACCCATTCACTGCCAATGTTTGTCTGTGCACTGATTTTATGCTCCTGTGGCTGAACTTAATCATTTGGAGAGGTGTCCACATACTGTCCATATAGTGTATATGAACATATGCAGAGTATTTGAATATAATGTAGTTACAGTTACAGTTCAGTGTTTTTAACAACTTCTTTAATTATGTGTAGTATGTTAGTAGATAACAGTAATGCATTGGACAGTTCAAGCTGTTGACAGACAGACAGAGCGATAGATAGATAGATAGATAGATAGATACTATATGATCGTATGATATTACACATGTGGTGGTCAGATATTACAAGAGATGTGATTATTTACATTATTAATAATAACGGCAATAAAAAGTTGATTAGTCAGAGAGAGAGAGAGATGCACACTTTCAAAAGTATTTGCTTCTCTTTTACAGTAGTGCTTTTTATTAATTAGTTCATGATTTTTTATAAGAAAAGCACTCAATAAAGATTTATTTTCTATCACAGAAATAACGATTGCAAGGAATTTAACAAAGTGCACTAAAATATAGTATAAAATATCACTGATTAATGAGTTGTAATACATCAGCACAATTGTAAGAGCCTGTCTTCTAGTCAGATTCTAAAAGAGTGACCAGAACGTACATAGAAATAAATGAAAGGCAGAGATCTAAAAAATAGAGGAGAAAGAATGCTTTCTCAGGAGTGACTGGAATGTTATAAAATGAATGGAGCCTTATGGACAGATTGAGGTAGCGATTGCCACAGAGTAGGAGTCACAAGGCTGAATGAAGGCTGACCAAAATCTGAAGTGATTGGGATAATAAGAAAGATGATGTTGAAGGAGTGCACACATCTGTGAGGTAAGCAGGAATTCTGGCAGTTTGGCATTTACAGATTAGCATTTCATAAATTGACATTAATTATTGATTTTATTTTTGTAGTGGCATGCTGAGGCATTTTCCTTTAGTGTTAGTATTTCCATTATTATATCAAATAAATTTTTAATTATTTAAGTTGCATATTCACATAGACACACACTAAAAATAAACTCATAGCGACAGATATATATCAAAAAAATGGAAATATAAGCACATTGAAAGTGGCACACAAAAAAGGATGCTGTTTATTTATCATATATGCCTTAAGGGAGAGCAGAAAAAAAATGGAAACAGCACAAAATGCTTACTGAAAAATAGAGCTTGATCTCCACTGAGATGTTACCAAATGCAGTGAACACCTGCTTCACAAGAGATCGCTGGGCTGTTTACTCTCTACAAAACACACAGAATAGTAAAGCCTGCTGTCACCTGCTGTTTCTGTTTTTCTTGTCACCCCTCTCCTATTCACCCTTTTCTTTGAGTTACATGATTCAATTCCATCCTACTCATCTTCTAGACCAAAACACACAAAAGCTGGATGCAAAATCCTACATAATTTGCAAGGAAGGCCTAAGACAGCAATGTCCTTTATGAATTTGCTAGCTACAGTTTTGTCAAGAACAGTACAAACTTTATTGTCATGAGAAGGTCTGTGACATCTTGATGCCCCCTATAAACATAATAAAAAATGAGCAGACCAATATACACTTTAAATTTGCTTCCTGAACTTAAAAAAATAATGCTATGCCCTGTTACAAGTTCATGATTTAAATTATTGGTGGCTTGCTCATAAACATCTGAGTATTATATGAAATTGAATTAACATTTCACTAAAAAAAAAATTTAAAAATCGACACGCTACTCTTATTAAGAAGTAGTCGAGCAAGCCACCAATAATTTAAATCATGAACTTGTAACAGGGCATAGCATTATTTTTTTAAGGTCCCTAAAACTCAACATCATCGCAACATCACCTTTAACTAACAAAACAGAAATACAATTAAAGCAAGCTATACTTTGAACTGTGAGCCAGTTGTGTGTTTGTCAAGTGCTGTAACAGATAGCAGGGTTCCTATATTGAAACTGATGATCCTTTTAAGCAAACACTTAAAGGAGCCTGCAATTCTCACGTTGTGTTAAATGAGTATATATCTATCTATTGTAGGAGGAGAATGGACATCCTGGCCAGGAAGAAAGATGTGTTATTACCCGGATGGGAGGCTAAAACAAAAGAACTGATGGGATGACTGGCAGGAAAAGGAAATAACTATACACCCGGCCTGACCAATATGTTGGATGGACTAGCAGAAACTGAGAGTTGGAAGTGGTTCCATCCCCCATATGCCAAGTGGCAGTGGTCCTCATATGGGAACCCAGTCGGGACACCTTGCAGGGGGGCTTGGAACATGGAGTCCAGAACGGCAGTCCTGTCAGGGTCCCTGGAGATTGATAGAGGGAGCTGCGGGAGAGGACTCCCTTACTTTTCTTATGACCCAGAAGTGCTCCCCGAAAGACATGGAATGGCACTGAAGGAATTCCTGGGTCTGGCATAAAAGAAAGCCCAGTACCACAACATGGAGTCAGAGTCGGGAGGCAGTGGACGACACTCAGCACAGGAGAGGAGGTAGAAGAATAATTGTTATTTACTGTTTATTTGTTGCTTATTACTGGAGAGGTGATTATGGAATGTGTTTTGGTGTAATAAAAATCCTTTATTTAATTTATTCAATGTCTGGTGAGATACTGTATCTGGTGCACCTGTCTGTCTGTCTGTCTGTCTGTTCTATCTACCTATTTATTTTCTGAAGTTAACCTTCCTTTGCAGAATTGAAGCTATCACTAAAACAGCAGCACCCAGTCTTGGCTGGGTCACCTTACTATCACAGCATATTCATGCACACCTTTCTCACACACACATTCCCAATCATTTCAGGCCAAGTAAATAAAATCTCATATGTTTTGGATATGGAAGGAAAGCAAAGTACCTGGAGAAAACCAAAACAGACAACAAAGAGGATGTCCAGGCTCTATACAGGCAATGAAATAGGTTTCTGAAACCAATAACACCACAGCTCTACAACTTCTCTACCATGCCACCAAGATAAGAACATGCAATACTAATTCTGGCATTTAAAACAGTTGCTATAAATAATGCTATATTTGCTGCAATATATTTCAATTCTGATACAAGTAAAGACTGAAGTTTTTCTTTTTTTTTTTTTTTAAGGAGGCACTTGGACAATGGTTCAGTTCCCTGGTAGGGTGACGTGTGAGAAGCCTTTATGTATTCCCCCGGGGTTCTCATGATTTTCTCTGTATGGGGACTCTTGTTTCCAAATACAATCCAAAGGCTCTTAGCTCATTATGTGTGTAAAGTGTGCTGTGAGATGGACTGGCATCATGCCCAGCACCCGCTGCTGCCAAATTGGACTCCAGGAAAAGCAGATATAGAACAGGGATAGATAACAGCTATGGACAAAAGAAAAACAGGGGGAAAAAAGAATAAGCCTAATTAATCAGTTAACTATGTGTTTCACATGCCACAAATATTCACACTCATAAAGACATGCTAATCTCTTGGGTATGTCTTTCATAGAGTATTTGTTTCCATATCTTCTACTTTTATTTATCATTATTTGTGTCTGTATTGTCTTTCATGTTAGCTTCATGACAGAAAATAAAAAAGTACTATTTTTAAATTATCAGTGTTATGATGAACCAGAAAACCAGAAAATGTGCACTTTTAAGTTCATTGGTATCAGTTACTTACAGCTTTAAATGTATTACAGTACATGAGATGAGCAATGTTTCTGAGAGTTCCAGGAATTTCCATAGATAGCACCGAAGCTTTGCTCATCATGTTCAGTGGACACAATGAACCTTAACAAGGCGACACGTTGCAGTGCGCATGGTCTCCGCATAGCCAACCAGATTTACACAACGTTATAAACACATCACATCAAATAAAACCGAGGTAAAAGAAAAAGAGGGGTATACAGCTGCGCGAAAATGACAGTCAGATTCATAATGTACTACAAAATGTAAAACGTCGAATGCAACACTGGCTTAGAAATTTTTTTTAAAGATAGATAGATAGATAGATAGATAGATAGATAGATAGATAGATAGATAGATAGAGTTTAACAGGACAAAGTTAGATAGATTTACCATAACCAAATTTTATTTTAAACAAATTCTTCATTTTGGTAATTAATAATAATTTCTACCACAAAAGTATGTAATATGCAATTATAGAACCCAAGAAACTCAAAGGACTTGCTGTAAGGAAAAGTTGAGATTTCAAAGGACCGATTAAATGTATTAGACTATTTAAAACAAGTAACAGTCGCCATCAATAACACTTCCATACCCTTCACGATTTGGTAAGGTTTTTTACCTTCTTTCTTTGTGAATGAGCTAATCAATACATTAGCTCAACGTGCTTTCAGTATAGCGCCTGTCACACTCCTCTGCAGCGGCAGCGGATCAACGTCCCCACACCGACGCTTCAGATTCTGCTGTGTTGCTTTAAGGACGGATTCTGCGCACTGAGACTCGGAGTTTAGTGGTTGATCTGCAGTGGAAATAAAGGAGAGGAAAAAAGAAGAAAAGCAGGGAGTACTGGAACATCTTTGTGTCGGGGATAAAGACGGAATCTCAGCGTGGAGGAAGCTGACAGCGAACGCTGTCGTGGCGGGAGCATGGCAGGGACAGGGGCGAAGCGGAGGAGAGCGGGGCTGCCAGGCTTCTGTTGGAAGACGTGTTATTTTCACATTCTCTTCTGGGTAGTCTCCGTCTGTGGAGAGGAGAGGACCTTCATAGTAGAGGTAGGTCAGGGGATGCAGCGGTGCACGCATAGATGAGAGGGCTGCACCTTTTATTCTATGGCAGTAATGTCAGACGAAATAAACAAATGGCTTTATTAGATGGGAATTCATTTTTAATAAATTCTACCAAGACATGTGCATGATGCATGAGCATATTTTTGGGTTTTCTCTATCTGTTTTCATTTTTATCCAAAATAATACGTATTACGAAAAGAATGAAGTCTGTGGTGGTTTGATGAGGCAAACAGTGACACTATATATCGGGCTAATAACGCTACTTTGGAATCAATTTTAATGCACAATTCCCATACTTCGCATTTGTGGATGGCGGAGAAGGAAGAGCGATTAGAAAAAATATCCGCGCCTCCCAAAGGCTATTTATCCCCCCGGCCACCACCATCCTTCACCACGCTCTCAGCGGAGCCCTGGGTGCGAACAGGAACTGGCATCTGACGTGCGAAAAAACGAAGATACCAGCTCACTTACACCCAGGGATCTGCTGTACAACACGTAGTCGCGCACGTTAGGCACGTTCATAAAATACAACCCATGCACTATCTCGAGGTTTATTCTGGAAATATTAGAAAAGGGTCAAACCACGCTCAGCATGACAACCCAAAGGTGATGTGTTTGCAAGCACGCAATGTCGGAGCTCCGAGAGGAACCAGCACCATGGATAGCGCCCGCTGAAGAATGGAGGAAGGAATGGATAGATACTTGCACGTTTACTACGCAGACGGTTTACCTGTCGATCTAGGGCCACATTTTGATGACTAACAAATTAACTAAAAAATGAATGAATAATCCTACTGTATGTAGTGTGGACATGCTTTTAGCAAAACATGTTTTCTTTTCTCTATATGAATCTATGAATGCTTATTCAGTGTATGCTTCTGCTCAGAGTATTTTATGTCTTTGTGTTAATATTAGAAATCGACTTTCGCACAGGTGCAAGAGATTTTGCAAACTAACAATGGACCCTTAAATACTACCTAAAAATAATCCTTGTAACGCAATGTCTTCTATTATGATCTGATGACACAAATGGTTACATAGGTAAGGTTTTTATTATATATCTGGGTTGGCAATCATAAAAAAATCTTTACCGTTGTAGGCATATTAGCTTTCACAGCGTGCTTTGATTTAATTCGTAATGAAAGAGCATTGATACTATTATCGGGGCTACCTTGTTTGTTGGTGTTCAAATGTAAATAAATGGTGCATAGTTTATAATATTACTAGAAAATTCATTTTTTATACTGATGCTTTTATACCTTGACTCTATCTATCTATCTGAAGTTTCATACTGTGATTATACAGTATATATTTAATTGCTTTAATTATGCTCTTGCCATAATATGCTCATTCCATGCATTATATATATATATATATATATATATATATATATATATATATATATATATATATATATATATATATATATATATATATATGTAACAATTCTGTATTTTCTATTTTGGTTCAGTATATTATTGTTGCTGTGTTTATAGATATATAGTTATTGCCTGCTATGATTCTTATTTTACTGGAGGAGTGTGTTTTCCTGGTACTCTTGCCATCCCCTGCATCTACAAAGACATACTGGTTAGGTTAGGCTGTCGTGATATTCTGAATGGGCTATGTGAGAGTGTGAGTCTGTGCCTGATTGAGCCCTGCAATGAACTGATATCCTGTCCAGGGCTGATTTCTGCCTTGCAAATAATGCTCCTGTTGGATTGTGGGGGTTTAAGAATGTTGTGTTATGTTCTGTTTCTATCTGTTTGATGATAATCCTGGCCCAGTCAGTAATGGCTTTAAATTTTCATAATTGCATTATTGCAGGCATTGATTTTAACTAGTTTGACATTACTAATAAAACATTACTCTGATATTATTGCTATTGTAATGTTTTGGATTTAATTACTGATTAATGTATTAATATTGTGGTTATTACTGTTATTACACAGTTGACTGTCCCTGCTTTTAATTAATACATGTTTAGTGTTTTATTATTGCTCAGCAGGGTGGTGCAGTGAGTAGAACTGCCACTTTAAGGAACTTGAACTTCAGTTCAGTTCCAAATTACGGCAGCGTCTGTGTGGAGACTTCATGTATTCCCAGTGTGTCTGTGAAATTCTCATCCATGCTTTTAAATAGTATAGAAAAAAGATTTTATGTTGTGAATGTGTATGTGTCAGTAACCACTGTGACCCCATCCAAGGTTGGTTTCTTTTAAATGTGAATCTGTACTTGGAGAACAGATTCGAGAAAACCTTGAAGACCTATATATATATATCCATCAATCCATCCATCCATTATCCAACCCACTATATCCTAACTACAGGGTCACAGGGGTCAGTTGGAGCCAATCCCAGCCAACACAGGGTGCAAGGCAAGAAACAAACCTTGGGCAGGGTGCCAGCCCACCGCAGGGCACACACACACACCTACTCACACACCAAGCACACACTAGGGACAATTTTAGAATCACCAATGCACCTAACCTGCATATCTTTGGACTGTGGGAGGAAACCGGAGCACCCGGAGGAAACCCACGCAGACACGGGGAGAACATGCAAACCCGGGTCTCCTAACTGCGAGGCAGCAGCGCTACCCACTGCGCCACTGTGCCGCCCATATACAGTAAATATATAAGTCGGAAGGATATATGCCTGTGCTTGTATGTATTTATTCATGTTTTACTTAAACATTATTTAGAAAATTGTTTACATCATATTATCTCAATTATGATTTTAAAACAGAAGCAGTTACAATTATTTAGTAAGCCTGACATTATAATAAAAATAAAAATAAAAATACAAATATGAGTAAAGATTCATGAATCTTCAAACAACTTTAAAAGGAGTAAACATTGCAAAGGAAGTTAAAGTAGTCAATTATAGTGCTACTGTTTTTCATTAGCCCCACAATGTATTGTGATTCTCATCATTAGAGTGAGTGCCTGCAATTCTGTAAATTGAAGGATATATCAAAACCCCAACAAAGGTATGCTATATAGTAGTATAACCAAAACTAATGCAATACAATAAAGCAGGTCTTCCTTTGTTTTGCTACATGGTTAATGTGTTTATGTGTACATATTGTGGGTGCTTTTTATTTTTCAAAAATTATTTAAAGTATAATAATGTGTAAAGCACAATAAAGTGGTGAGTAACGCCTTCTCATTCTGGTATTACTATCTTTCAAAAGAGCTTTACAAAACCACTCATCTGAGTTATCAATGCAACTGCTTGCCTGCTAGGAGAAAGAGTGGTGGTTTATTCTAAATTGATTTTTAATGGATGCTGTAGCCTCATGTAGCCATGTTGAAGGAATATGCATTTTGTTAAATACTGTATGAATATTAACAGTAATTTGATGCCAGAAGTTAATGGAAAATCTGCAGTGTCAGATCCACAATTATGGCAAGATTGTGTTATGATAGTCAATTTGTCCATGTGTAATCAAACCTAAATGTACAAAAAATAGCAAACCCATATGTAACTGTTCATTTCTAGCTGCTGAGACACTTCACAAAGTTATTGAAATAGTGTCCTTTCACAATTGTCTACCCTGATGCTCTTTGTCATGCCCACCTCTTGCTGTTAACCATGCAAGCTCAGATCTGAGTCATTTTAAACATTCTTCTTAAAAACACTCCTGGGCTCAGTCATGCAGGCTTTTTGTATCCCTTGCTTCATGACTTACCTTGTGTTAGATATATTGTGCTTATAAGCATTTTTTGGATTTCTGACTTTCTATTTATCTGACTATAGTATAGCATTTGGTGCACAAGTCCTCAGATATGTCTTAATACATGTATTTTACCAATTTGCTACTGAAACTTTTTCATTATCACCATCCTTCAGTCTCACATCCTTTGATTATGTCACTAGATACTTTAATCCATGGACATTTGACCAGAACCTCCATGCTCATGATTCAGTCTTCATCTGATAGAGAGATAACTATAAGTGCATACGAGGATGAACAAGATGGTTGTAGACTGGGCTGACAGGACATAGTCATAAATATAGAAGATCAGGTCAAAAGTAGTCAAAAACAACAGAAAAACAAGCATAGGCAGGGATGCAACACACGGAAAAATGGAAAACTAGGTTTGAACATATTAAAGAACGGGAATTGTTTCTATCACTCATCAAAATCAATTGTGAAGGGTGGTGACAGGATTAACCATTAATCAGTTGTGAGGACTACATGCTCCCTCATGTTTGCAATAATGTAGCAGGTAGCAAGTGAACTGTAAAACATCTATGCTCATCAATTTAACCTCGCTTTTTGAATGATAGTCTATGGACCTCCTGGCAGATAGATAGATAGATAGATAGATAGATAGATAGATAGATAGATAGATAGATAGATAGATAGATAGATAGATAGATAGATAGATAGATAGATAGATAGATAGATAGATATTGTTCTCTTCTTGACAAAGAACCATTTAATTCTGTGAAGGTTTCTTTGCATATGAAACTGGTTTACTGGACTTTGAAATGGTTCTTAATATGTGGAATAAACAGAAATCTTTAATGTATAGTAAACTACCTATCAGGATACAACAGATTTAAAAACCTGAACTGTGCCTGTGTTACTATATGCAGTAAGAGTCCTTTCAAAATCAGGATGCCACTGATATTTTGCAAATCTGTTATCAATTCATGATTATGATTTATGGAATATGTTACAGATCTATTTCTTTCTTTCTTTCAATAACCTTGACTGTCTGAGGAAACAACTCTTTTAACTGCTTAAATCATTTAAGATGGATGGGCAGGGTGTTTACGTGAGAGAGTTTCTCACCCTACTACTTCTCCACATGTGATGATGGAGGTAGCATTTGTTCTGGAGCTAGATGAGTAATGAAGTAAATGTGAATTAATAATGTGAAGATATACTATATTTAATCTAATTGGAATAAGCTGAAATGTGATAGTCCATCCTCT